>NW_027466180.1:922500-975000 GCF_046127955.1 Nelusetta ayraudi | reverse complement strand
CCCTGCTGGCAGATCGGCCGGTCGACGGAGAGCCCCATCGACTTCGTGGTGACGGACACGGTGGCGGGCAGCCAGAGCAACACCGACGCGCCGTCGGTGCAGAGCACCATCTCCCGCTTCGCCTGCCGCATCAAGTGCCAGCGCTCGCCGCCGTACACGGCCCGCATCTACGCTGCCGGCTTCGACTCGTCCAAGAACATCTTCCTCGGGGTGAGTCGCTGTGGGGGAGGGGGTGTGTGTGTGCTCGTGGGTGGGCGTGTATGTGTTGAGAGTGTGCGTTTGAATGACAACACGAAAGTGTTGAAGAACCGCAGCGCCGTGTTGCGACATCACTTCCTGTTTGAGTTGAGTTGTTTTCTTGTCTGAGTCCCAGAAGGTGTTTTTACTGCTTTACCAAGTCAACCTCCACCGTGATTAATCAGACACGATCCTTATGGGTCCAGTTCCCCTCAGCCAAATGTTATGTTTGGACGGAGGAGGAGATGGAATATTTTTGACAAACAATCAAAGAGAAAAATACAACAACCACTCTTGACAGCAAACAAACGCAAACAAACGAAATAAAACGTATTTCCTGTAGAATCTCATCCCGCCGCTAATGCACTTCACACCATTCAATGGCAACACCTGCAAATCTCCCACCAGGAGAAGGCCGCCAAGTGGCGGACCCCCGACGGCCAGATGGACGGGCTGACCACCAACGGCGTGCTGGTCATGCACCCTCGCAACGGCTTCAGCCAGGACTCCAAGCCCGGCGTGTGGAGGGAGATCTCCGTCTGCGGCAACGTCTTCACGCTGCGGGAGACCCGCTCGGCCCAGCAGCGGGGCAAGATGGTGAGAGAGCCAGGGGAGGGAGAGCGGGATGGATTGATAGATGGGTAGGTAGGTAGATAGATAGATAGATAGATAGAGAGATAGATAAATAGAGAGATAGAAACTTTGTTTTTCCTAAAGGAAATTCAGTTCCTTAGCTGCACAATAAGTCATCAGCAATCGGTTCATAGAAAGTGCACAGAGAGAACAAATACAACAGCCTTGAAAATAAACCCCCCCCCCACACACACACACTCACACACACACACACACACACACACACAAGAAGAAAGAAAAAAAACCAAACAAACAGAAAAGGCTCAAAGGAAACCCAAAAACTAATCTGAGAGATCTGAAGAAAAAAAAATAATGCTACCGGAAACTTTTGAAGGTCTTGGCATTTTGAAGGAGATCTCGTGATGTTTTTTTAACAGGGGTTTTCCTTTTGTATAAACAGCGAAAAGAACATTTTCACGGACAGACCTGCTCTTAAAGGCGCAGCGCACTCAATGAAGCGTCTTCCAAACACAGAAAGACGCAGACGATGCGTTTACCACAGTGTTGGTGTTCACTGTGTTGACTCTGTCGCCTGCGTCTGCTCATCGCTGCAGCTTTTATTTCTTTATGCAGGAAAGAATCAAAGCAGCAGCCGCTGCAGGCCTGCACGTGTGCCTTTTTTTTTGCGCGTCTCAGCGTCTGTGCGAGCGCGTCGCCACGCCGGATCCCCCCCCACCTTCGCACTCGCACTCACTGTTTGTGACGCCGTCGCCGCTTGTTTTTCTCTCGACTTTCCGCTCGCCAAAACGAAACGTCGGCTGCTTCGTCGTTTTTCTGGCAGCTCGTCACCTCGCTGTCGCTGCGGGTGGCGGCAGAGCACCGGTTTTCTTCACAGTCAGCCTGATTAAAAATAATACTAATGATCATGTGGAGGCGTCATCGTCACGCTCAGTCAGGGAGGCTTTTCTCGGTTTAAAGAAACACATATGTGTTAATGTGCAGATTTTAACACAGTAAAAAACAAACAGAACAACAGAAGAAAAAAATATTCTTTTCATAAAAGGCTGAAAAACTCGATTAAATCATCATTCAAACCTTCAAACCTCATATCTCACTTGTGAAATCTCACTCGCCCGTCTCCTTTGCACCCTGATGTTAAGGGCATCTGATTGGTTCACGACGGTGATTGACAAGACGTTCTGCCTCCCTGTTTCAAACACTGTCTACAGACGTGGGAGAAAAATCCAAAGGGTTTAAAAAACACTTCTTCTGGTGTGCCAGGTTAAAAACTGTTACCACTACTTCTATAAATACACTAAAAAAAAAAGAAAGAAGAGAAAACAACAAGCCAACAGTTCCAGAACTCAGTGTTTTCAGGTTTGGCAGCAGTGGAACCTGACATGAAATATCTCTCTGCTGTGTTTACTGCAACACTCGGCTCCAAACTCCCACATGCAAGTGGAGGTCAGCGGCTGAAGGTCTTTGATTCAATAGCAGGGGAAAAAAAGTCGCCTCAGCAACTTTGCAAAAAGGCGTGTGTGTTGTGTGTGTGTGTGTGTGTGCGTGTGTGTGTGTGTGTGTGTGTGTGTGCGTGTCCTTAGTTTGTATTCACAGTCGTCCCCTGCACCCTTTTTATCCGTCATTAGAAAATGTGTCGTCCTCTGAAAAGAAAAGGTTTCCATCCACTTTCAAGGAGGTTTTTTTCTTTTTTTGTAATTATTTTTGGACTGGCATTTATTTTAAAACCTAGTATGTCAAGGAATATTTTACAGCTCACACACACACACACACACACACACACACACCCACTGCTGTTTAAACTGCGCTCAATGAGCCTCACTGTGTTTGGGGCTTATGAATGATTCACCTTTGTGCCATAAATTAAAGAGCAGTGGGATTATTACCTGGATTGAGTTGACACAGGGAATGAAATCATTAATACCCAGGGCGGATATTGAGTGATGTCGCAGCTGGTCGAGGGCGGTCGTCAGCCCTCCTCGCTGCTAAGAGGCTGTTTGGAGATCAGATTAGAGAAAAAAACAACAACAATCTGAACAAACAGTTTTTCAGTCGTTTTCGGTTGTTGTTTCCTCGTTGATGGCAGCAGCATGGAGGAGGTGTGTGTTCAGTGTGTGTTCAGTGTGTGTTCAGAGTGTGTTCAGAGTGTGTTCAGAGTGAGTTCAGCACATTGTCGCTGGGAGACATGAAGGTTAAAACTGTCAGCAGCATGACGCATGGAGCCACATCAGCACCCACACACACAGAGGGACCTCTGTTAGCATGACTAAACATCAGCACAGTGTGTGTGTGTGTGTGTGTGTGTGTGTGTGTGTGTGATGTTTTTAAAGCGTCTCTGTCACCTTATTTTGCTAGCTGCACTTTTTTTTTTTTTTTTTTTAGAAAGGGTGTGCTACGAAAAACCTTCATGATGTCACAAAGGGCACCTTGCTCTGCCAAGTGTTGCCTCCACCCCTCGTTTTTGTCCCTTTCCAAATTCTCGGAAAGTCCAACAAAGCGTCTTAAAGTGAAGTTTAGCAAGCAGGAGGTTAAAGAAAACAGGATTTTTCACTGGAGGCTGTAAACAGAGGGCTTAATGTGTTCTCTGCGCTCTGGAGATACAATCAGTGCAGGCTTTTGAATCATGCGACGCCGCTCCTCTGGAGTTCAGGACGAAGAACAAAGATCCGAGTGGGTGTAATATGGATCTTTTGAAAAAACGAACCCACAGCGTCTGTTTTGTGTCTGTTCACTCTCCACATTTCATTTATTATCCCTCTCAGAATGATCTAAACTTGGAATTCCCCCACCGCGTCGAGCCTCACAGGCTGTTTTTCATGTTTAACGTCCAACGTGTAATATTTGAAGATTTTGAAGAAGAAACAGTGACATCAAGTGGTTACATTTTAGATCGCAGCGCTCATGAGCTGACCCTCCCTTCTACCGAGTTTGCCAGTATACTACTGTGGCCTGCGAACACAAACCTCGTCCACCTTCTTCTTTGTTGTGTTGTGTTTATTTGAGGACGTGAGCGTTTACCCTAAATACCAAACGTGCTGTCAGGCAGCTGGATTGTCCCCACCAGGCTTCTTTAGAAATAGGCCAACTGACTGGGAGCAAGACCCTTATTGCTCTACATATGCATATAAGATCAAATTTGTTTATTGTACTGCAAGTTTACATTTATTAATGTTTTTATGGGCAGTATATTACATTTTTATCAATATAAAAATCATAAAGCAGGCCAAATTTTACACACTGGACCTTTAAGTATGCTCACATCAGAGCACCTCGCCTCCCTGAAGCTGTGAAATCAAGGCTCACACTGCCCCCTGCTGCCTTGGCCCTAGCACTGCACCCCCCAGGCCTGACCTCTTCTTTTTTTTTTTAACCTTTATTTTATCAGGATGATCAAGATTGGTCAAGATTGGCAGCAGCAATACCGTTAAAATTTACACAGATAAAACATAAATAAAGTAGAATTGAATATGTCAAAAGTAAGTAAGCAGGTTAGGAAAAACAAGTCCACGTCGTGGAGTCGACCTCAAGTGACCTCAGTTTACATGTAAAACTGAACGCTGTTGGTTTCCAGTCGTTCAACATGTTCACACGCTGCCCTCTGGCCACCAGGTGGAGACGGAGAGCCACGAGCTGGTGGACGGCTCCCTCATCGACCTGTGCGGCGCCACCTTGCTGTGGCGCACGGCCGAGGGCCTGGCGCGCGCCCCCACCCTCAAGCACCTGGAGGCGCTGCGGCAGGAGATCAACGCGGCGCGGCCGCAGTGTCCGGTGGGCTTCAACACGCTGGCCTTCCCCTCGCTGCAGCGCGGCAAGGAAACGCCCGACGAGAAGCAGCCCTGGGTCTACCTGCAGTGCGGCCACGTGCACGGCTACCACGACTGGGGCAGCCGGCGGCACGGGCGCGGCCTCACCGCCGCCGCCGCGCCCCCTGGCGGCGGCAACGGAGGAGGGGGCGGCAACGGCGAGGGGCGCCACCGCGAGTGCCCCATGTGCCGGGCGCGGGGCCCCTACGTGCCGCTGTGGCTGGGCTGCGAGGCCGCCTTCTACGTGGACGCGGCGCCCCCCACGCACGCCTTCGGCCCGTGCGGCCACGTGTGCTCGGAGAAGACGGCGGCCTTCTGGAGCCAGATCCCGCTGCCGCACGGCACGCACACCTTCCACGCCGCCTGCCCCTTCTGCGCGCAGCAGCTGAGCGGCGAGCGCGGCGGCTTCGTCAGACTCATCTTCCAGGGGCCCCTGGACTAGAACCGGGCCGGACCTTACCGGGCCGGGCCGGGACAGATGGGGGAGGAAATGATATAAGAAACAGTTTTCTCTCTCTCTCTCTCTCTCTCTCCCTCTCTCTCTCTCTCTCTCTCTCTCTCTCTCTCTCTCTCACTCCCTCTCTCTCTCGCTGAACGTTTTGTCTCTCTCGTATTTAAGTGACCTTTGTATTGCTTTTTTCATGAATGACGACAGAGAATTCTATATTTTCATGTGAAAACCAGAGACACAAAAAAAAAAAAAAAACGAAAAAAAATCAACCAACCAACCAACCAACCAACCAACCAAACACAGAACACTGCTGGCTTAAAACCTTTAGTCTGTTTCTTCCCTCAGAGACACTATTTTCTACCAGACTGTAGCACAAACATTCACTTTTTAATCCACCTTCTACTGTTGCAATATACATCTGTCTACTAAAACAAACAAAGATGCGTATTTATGGCCCATTTGCTTTGATCCTTTGTCTGCCGAATCTGTCCGACTCGCTGTCCGTCTCGAGCATTTTTGATATGAGGAGAAAGAAGAAAAGAAAACCGAGTCAGTATGCGCTTCAGCAGATCCCACGGTCTGAGGTTCTGGCTGTGTTCTGAGGGTTCTGTGCTGCGTTCCTCACCTCCCCCGACCTGGTTTACACACACACACACACACACACTCTCTCTCTCTCTCACACACACACTCTCTCCACCTTCAAAGCAATAGACATGGAAGGGAAACGTCCCAAAGCATCGTGGTTGAGAACTTGAGTCCTGCTCCCTTTAAACAGTGTGGGTGTTGTCGTTGTTGTTTGTGCAGGTTTTTTTGTTTGTTTGTTGTTTTTTTTTGTTTTTTTTTAAAAAACAAAGCTTAGCCATGATAACCGCCGAAATGTAGCCAACGCAAAAACACACACACACAGACACACAAACCCTGTCTGAGAGCTTCATTCATGGTGGGAAACGTTTCCAGAGATTCCAGCCATGCGGAGCAGCGTGGACGTTGTTGTCGTCGCACAAACAGTGTTGTCGTGGTGGTTGTGTTAGCCACACACACACACACACACACACCAAGAGGAGGGACTGCCGATTGTATCGTAAATCTTCCAACAGCCTGAGCGGTGCTCGTGTGAAAGAGGGTCCGGGCTGTGTTTTATTTTGAAAAGGCGCGAACTTCCTGTCGGCGGTGCGGTACCGTGTGTCCATGTTTAAAGCCCGAGTGCAGGATGAGCTTCTCTGTAACAGCAGGACGTTTAACAGCAACTCATCAACAGGAGCTGTTCTCAGGTCTGATCTCCCCCCAAACCTCCCAAACAACAACTAAGAAACAAACACACACGTTTTGAAATACTATGTATGATTGTGTGTGTGCGCGTGCGTGTGTGTTCATGGGGATAGTTTGTGCTTTTCAAACAGTCAGGACATCAAGTCTCTCCTTGCTTTGAATGATATAAGATATTGGTCTTCATTTGGGCTGCATAGTTTTGATTTTATTGTTTTATTCTGTTCACGTTTTTTCATCTACGTTCCGAGAAAAGTATCGTCTTGTCTGCCCCCTGCTGGATGCAGGCAAAACTGCCTACGCACACACAGTTTCCTCCTCAAGTTTCCCAGACCTGATATTCCTTGATGAAAGAAAAGCACAAACTGTCCAGGTGTGTGTGTGTGTGTGTGTGTGTGTGTGTGATATTTGTAATGATTGTATGCGTACACTCTGCAGTTAGTGTGTGCATGTGTGTCCATGTGTCTCACAAGCACAGATCATTTTCATCCTCTGGTGCTCAGACTGCAGCAAATTCACCTCAGGGAGAACAATGACCTGTGTCGCGCGCGCTCACACACACACACACACACACACACACACACACACACACACACACACACACACACACACACACACACACACACACACACACACTGCAATTGTCTCCTGAGGATACCTCTTGTATTTAAGAAAAAAATGTCTATTGTCTGCATTCAGAGTTATGTGTCTTTCTCTGCCACTCACTGTATGTTCCTATGGATGTGTGAGCGTGTGTGTGTGTGTGTACGTGTGTACGTATGTGTGTGTGTGCGAGGGCTTCACTTCCTGTCTGTTATTTCATCCCTGTTTGTTTCCTTTTTCTGAAAAGAAAAAGCGAGCCCAACCCAGTCAGCCGTCCCCGACCTGATGGCTCGTCTTCCTCTTCTGTCCGGAGTCTCTTTGTGCTCGTAAAGGTGAAAAGCAACGAATGTTTCCAGCAAACACTTTTTTTGTAACAACTTTAAACAATAAAGTGTAAAAGTGACACGTTTTTGTGGTGTCCTAGATTTTTTTTTTATATATGTGTCTATATATATGTATATATATACATACATATACATATATATATATATATATGTATATATATATATATATATATATATATATATATATATATATATATATATATATATATATAAATGTACATATATAGAGACACACACACACACACACACATACATTGAAAAAAACACCTTAAACTTGCATTTATATCTTATTGTATACTGTTACTGTGTAACATCACTTCACCACTTGGAACTAAAATATTTTTTTGTCGGCTCTGCTTTAAAATGTCTCTTTGCACCTTGTGCACATTCAGAGGAGCACTGACAGGCCGACTCAGCATTAAGATTATTATTATTTTTAGAAATCGTTATTTTTAAATCTGGCTTCAACGGGCGACAGTGTGTAAGAACCAGGGTCAAGGGTCAAAGGTCAAGGCTCCCAAACTGTCCGGTTTATTTTACACCAATGCAAAGCAGGTCAGGGGTCCAATCTAAAGAGGCAAACTCAGTTGGTCCCTGGTGTTAATTGAATTGATTTGTTATGATTTAATGAGAGTGTGGTTTGATAAAAGACTTGAAATTACATCAATCGATTTTTTTTTTATGCAAGCAAAAGATTTATGGTGGCCATTGATATGTAACTGAACATTGAAAACAGCACGTTAACGAACATTAAAAAAAAAACAAAAAAACATTCACATCAAGGCTCAAATCTCTATCATCAATTTTTCCCCCTCAGTGCAAGTAGCAGCTGCTCCTTCTGCGACCACAGGAGGGCAGCAACGAGCCGCACAGCAAGTACTCCACCTGCAGCGATGCCGTTCAGGGAACTCCGCTCAGCAACGAAGAAGACAAAGTAAAGGTTCGGTTCGGTTCGGTTTTTGAAAGTGTTGAACGTCCAACGGCATCGCGAGACAAAACCACAAACATCAGAGCTGATTCTGTCTTTGTTTTAGTCTTTCTGGATTCTTGAATGTCTGCTTTCTGGATAGTGAAATTGTGTGTGTGTGTGTGAAGAGACGACACAGACTCGCACAGTGTTTTCTGATCGTATATTGCACTTTAATCAGCTCTGAGGAGGCAGAACTCGGCCGCCGCTGCCGACACACATGAACACTTATTGCTTTCAAATGTCCCGTCCACACACAATGGAGCCGCATCAAGTATTTTCCCACTGAAAGTTTGTGGACATGATATAAGAATCTGTGTGTGTGTGTTTTTCGTGGGAGTGTGTGTGGCATTGAAATGGAGGTGAAAACAAAGTGTGACGGGAATCCTAACACCAAAAAAAACAAAAAAAAAACGAAATCAAACAAAACAAGAGTAACGACACACGACATTGATACTCGTTTTTCCTCCTGATTGGAATCACAAACACCACCTTCCGCTCTCTGAGCGCTCGACCTCTCCGTCGTGTTCCCAAGATTAATGGCTACAGTCTGATGACGTGAATTCCAGGGGCGTCCGTCCCGACACACACACAGGCAACATGGGGTTCAGGCAACACGCGGGCGACGTTTCAGTCTCAAGCTTCATGGCACAAACCGATTAGGACGTTGCAAGTGTAAGTATCTCCTCTGGCCGACGGTACGGTTGAAATGATGGGAGGTGCTGTCGTCTCAATTCTCTCTACTTTCTAGCCCAGAACTCCTCCCCCTGCGTTCAGGTGTCAGCATCGTCCCACCACTTTCACCTCCACAACAGGGTCGCAGGCCCTGTTTCGTCCGTTGACTTTCAGCAGCACGCGTCGTGTAGCAGCTTGTCTACAGCCGTGGAACCGCGCTGAGGCCTGCTGTGGAGTCTCTGAGCCACTATAATAATAATTATGATAATATTGAATAATCAAAACTGTAGACAGCAGGACCAGATTTCTCTGTAAAATAGTTTCAGATTTGTTTTCCTGCAGTCTTATTACAATTACTGGAACTGTAGCGCCCCCTACATCTTCGAGGCCTATTTCTTTCACTCTTTATTTTTTTTGGCAGGTTTGATTGACTGGCCAGGAAGCGGTCAAAATCACTCAAGGAGAAAAAAAAAAAAAAAAAAGAATCAAAAAAATAAAATATGTGTCTCTCTCTTCTCTTCATCTCGTTAGTCACATTACACGTTGGCGGGATAAGATTAGAACTGCCAGTAGAGGGCAGCATATCAAGGCTACAAGCACTGTGGAGTGAAAAAGCAGCAGGGGAAGGAAGGGAGGAGGTGGAGGGGAGGGGCGACGACTTTTTGACATTCGGGGGGTGGGGGGGTCACATGACCGGGAGGAGGGAGAGGAAGGCGGTTAGTGGTCCATGATGCGCAGGTTCCCCGAGACGATCTTGTTCTCCAGCATGGAGCCGGCCGGGATGTCGATCCGGTCCCCGTGGTTGGCGATGATGATGACGGTGCCCTGGAGGGACCACATGTGTATTATATACATATGTACATATATGTAATAATAATAATAATAATAATAATAATCATAATAATAAAAAGGGTTCCCGGGATCAGTCACCTTGAGCGAAACGTTCTTCCCGAGGGTGACGTCTCCGGACACGGTCAGGTGGTCCAGCTCCAGCATGTCAGGAATACTCTCGAAGCGGGTCAGGTACTCCTGGACCTGCAGCACAGGGAGAAAGACCGTCAGCTGCAGTCCCAGCACCCGCCACCAGGGGGCCCCCCAAATCCCTCCCGGTCGGCCGGCGGACCCACCTTGGTGAAGGAGCTGCCCAGCTTGACGTGCGGCGTGGTGGCGAACTCCCTGCGTGGGCTCATGGTGAGCGATCCGGCCTCCAGGCTGTACAGGTTGGACATGACCAGCAGCAGGTCAGAGGTCGTCTTGACCGGCAGGAAGCGGCTGCGCGGGACGTTGATGCCCAGCGCGTTGTCGAAGCACTTGATGGCGGCGCCCACCGCCGTCTCCAGCTGGACGACGTTCAGGCCGCCGTCCACCGTCTGATGGGACAAAGAGGCCGGGCGCCAGTCAGTGGGATCGTTAATAAAACACTTGTTACCTGTTTGCTGCTGCTGACAGACGCAGAAGCTCGAGAGTTGGATTGTATTTACATTTTTTCGTCTCTGATGTTACGATTTTTTTTTGGTAACGACCACAAGGGCACCGATTGGCTCTTTGGCTCTGGGCCCGTTGAGCAGCGCCAACCTGCCACCTGACGCCGCTGCCGGTTGCGCACCGTTAGTATTATTAACGCTGTTATCTTTTAGTAACGAGCTCCAGAGTGGAGCCGGCGTGCGGGCGCCAGTCTCACGTAAAGGAAGCGGCCGCCGCCGCCGAGTTACGCAACACTGGCTGCGTCACTGCTCGACCGCAAGGCTGGCCGGAGGCCTCGGCTCAACACTGCAGCGCCATCGCGACCTTCAGCGAGCGACACCACTGACGCCTTCATGGTTAGATTGCTTGCGTCTGGTTCTTTAAGCGTCCCAGCGCCCTGATCAGCCTCCACGTTTGTCCGTGTCGGCAGCAGATTTGACTCGGCCGTGCTGTTCATTTGCCTTCGGCCGCCTTTTGTGTTTTGTTTTTTTTTTCCTTTCTTTTCTTCCTCGAGCAGGAGAAAGAAACCCCAAGCGAGCTGCTGAGTCAGTAAAGCAGAAACATGTGGATGTTTTGTTTTTTTGTAAATGCCGCTGCCAAGCATTTGCAAGTGACATTACAACTTTTGGCGTTTTCACACACACACACACACGCGCGCGCGCACACACACACACACACGCTTCCTGTAAGTGCATGTGGCTTGAGGCTGAGGCAGTGAGCTGCAGCTGCTTGGAGACCACAAAAACAAAGTGGTTAGGAAAAAAAACAATTGTTGAAGACAACAGGAAGTAAAAGCAACCTCTTCCTCACTCTGTTATAGTGTTTGCAGTGACGTCTGGTTATTGATTTATTCAGCAGTGCCGGGCAGAGTGATGCAGATATTTTTCTTCACAACTATTTTCTCTCTGTGATGTAACTGACCGTAAAAGATAAAACCCAGACGGGCGAAGTAACTCTGGGACGGTTGTCTGAGCTGCTGGACCTTCATCTCAAGGGTTCTATCTCTTCCTCCTCCTCCTCCTCCTCATACAGCAGCAGCAGATTCTCTCTGATGATAAATTCTGCCAGTAGTTTGACAGTTTTGTCATCTCTTGCTTTTTGTGCATGGACTTAACTTGCAGCTGCGGAATGGAGAGCGAGGTGGAGGCTTCAGCATTTAATGACGCCAGTCTTCGACACAATCGCACCTTCGAAAACCTCCAACACCAGACGCAAACCTTTTTCTCAGATCTCTTAGGGCTTTATTTTTTGACACGTCCGCCCGAGAGAAGAGTCTAAGTCAAAGTGAGGGTTTGTGACCGACTGTGACTGGACAAACTGGATCGACTCTCAGCTGCCTGCTGCACTCAATAGGGGCCAATCAGATCTTATCACGGCCGGCTGGCAGCTGCAGCTGCTCACTGCAGCTTGTTTCGACTCACACTTTGTTTCCTACAGAGTCTCATTGGGTTTTACCATAACGAAATCATTTAGTGATAAATAAATAAGTACGTCAGTGAGTAAATGAATGAATGAATGAATGAATAAATAAATAAATAAAATTTCTTGATTGCATTTAGCTGCGTCTCCCATCTAATCTGTCATTGCTGAATACTTTAAACGGCCCCAAACTTTCACAAACCTATCACAGTTCAGCATGACACAGAGATGTAACGGAGACATGGAATGCAAAAGCTCAACTTGTCCAAAAATCTGTCACCTGGTAACAAGTGGGATTTGAACCCACATCTCTTGCACCGCAGTCAGAAGTTTAGCCTAGTGAGCTAACCAGCTTGTCAGGCCGATGACTATTCAGGTCAATAGGTAACCATGTTTATGCAAGCAGCTCCATGTCGGCTCTGCTTATGATAAACACACGACGATAATTATGGTATAGAATGACCTTAATGGTATATATACCGATATAACTTGATCTTCTTGATTTAATCGTGATGCATTCTGAGGAAATGAGTTGAAGAATCTTTTATTTTGGTTACTTGTTGTCCTTAGTTTTATCTATTTATTTTTATTGTTGTGTGTGTTTCTGTAGCTACTGTGTGTTTGTCAGTGTGTGTCTCTCTGTGTGGGTTGAAGCACTGAGGCTTCTATAGTTCTTGGCTCATCAGCGCTGAAGACGGCCTTGTGGGGAGCAACGCTGACTCCCAACGCGGAGGTCACAGGATCGAAACCCAGCGTGGACCAGAGGTACAACACTTGTGTGTGTGCGTGTGTGTGTGTGCGTGTGTCAAAATCAAAACAAACCTAAAACCCTAAAACCAACAAAACAACCAAAACTTGCGTCGCGTCGCGTTGCGTTCGTCGAATTTCCGAGCATTTCAAACTTCCGGAATTTCCTTCACCTGAGATCAAGAGGAAGCAGAAAACAAGTAAGTGGAGCTAGCTAATTAGCTAGCTCCCCCTCCCTTCTTTTCAAACTCTGTTTGAATTCAATTTTTACAGAGTGAGGAGAATCTTTCAGAAAAAAATTGGATATAAAAGACCTTAGCTCCACATGTTGTATTACACTTGCACAAAGTGGCCGTGGTTGTTTATTTCTCTCTGCAGAGTCTAGTGGTGAAACACACCAACGTTAAATCATTGCTGTTTATTTATGCACCGACATCCCTCCACAGTCCTCAGTAACCCGGTAAGGTTAGCTCAGTGGGTCAGGCGGCTCACTGTGGAGTGGGAGAGCGGCGTTCGAATCCCAGTCTCCACAATGAAAAAAATGAATCCCTGTTTTAAAGTCAAGGTGAGAGAGAAGGGCAAGAAATGGAGCACCATCTCATCAGGACAGATAGCTCAGGCTGGAGGAAGCCTGACTGTGGTGCATGAGGTTGATTGGTTCAATTCCCCACTTACACTTTTTGGGTTCATAAAACGAGTGAAAGAGTCTGAAGTTTGAGGAGAAAAAGTCACACTAGACACTTGTGGTCTAGTTTTTTTAGTCTTTTGTTATCTTTTTTTTGGAAAATTGGCGTCACATCTTGGATTTTGCTGAAAGTCACAGAGATGATTGTTTCTTGAATGAAAGGAGGTGAAATCGCACGAAATCTTAACAGTGTCCAAACTTTCTTGAACAAGAAAGGTCTGACCTTGTGTTGTCGACCTTGTCTATATTTTTTTTTATATACAAGGTCAAGTTTTAAAGTCAAGGTGAGAGAGAAGGGCAAAAAAATAAAGCATCATCTCAGCAGGACAGACAGCTCAGGCTGGAGGAAGCCTGACTGTGGTGCATGAGGTTGTTGGTTCAATTCCCCACCGACACCTCGTGGGTTTCTTTTAATCTAGACCCGCCACGACACCACAACACAAACATGACAAAATACAAGAGATGTTTTGATAGAAAACTTTCTACACATTAGATGCTGCAGTTATTTATGTTGATTCAGGAAACCAATGAGTGTTTTAAAAGTTCTGAAAAATTTCAGTTGCCTTAAGCAGGAATTGAACCCAGGTCTACCGCTCTGCAGGCTGCAGTCTAACTCAATGCGCTATCGTGCCTGCTTCACTGTAAAGGGTTTGGAAGTTTACAAGTACCTCTGAAAAAAAAACACACTAGAAAAAACTTCTAGAAGACGTTTTGATGCCTGGAGAAGGAATCAAACCGAAGTCTCCCACATGTCAGTCAGTGGTCAAACCCACTGTGCTATCCACCCCCTTTTGACGTAGAACTGCAGAGGTACATTAGTACCTCAAACATGCATAGACGGGAATAAATTTTGGATAAATTTCAGTTGCCTCTAGCAGGATTCGAACCCAAGTCTCCTGCTCCACAGTTTGCAGTCTAACTCACTGAGCTATGCATTTGCGTGTGTTTGTGTGAGACGTTCTCACAGTTAGCCGTGTGTTGACTTCATGTCTCCCCCGCCCTCCTCCCTCCCCTTCGCACCTTGGGGTTGACGATGATCTCCAGGTCCATGGCCTTCTGCTCCTGCAGCCTCTTGATGGCGGTCAGCGAGATCCACAGGTTGTTGGTGTTGAAGATCTTGAACTTGGACACCGACTTGAACTCGTCCACGTGAGCCTTGGGCACCTGGGCGATCTCCAGCAGCCGCAGCTTCCCCTCGTACTGGATCAGCGTGCCGCCCTGCAGGGGGTGGGACGCGGGACGCGTTTTGAAGATCGTTTCTCAACTGGTGGGTTGCGACCCAGAAGTGGGTCACAGAGTTTTTTGGATTGGGTTGCGGCTTCTTTTTTTTTTCAAATGGTCCTGAGACTCCACCAGTGACTGGTTTAGAAGGACGCCTCTGTCTGTCTGTCTGTGTGTCTGTCTGTCTGCCTGCCCTGCCCCGCCCCCTCGGGCCCTCCCTCCCCACAAGCACCCACCTTGACGTCTGCGCGTGTCTTGTCCGTCACCTCCATGATGAACTCGCAGCGCTTGCCGTTGGGCTGGCTGACCAGCTGGTGTAGGATGTGGAGGTCGACGGTGGCGCCCAGGTTGTCGATGTTGGACACGAAGATGTACTCGCGGCCCTGAGCGATCAGCTGGTCCAGCAGCCCCGAGTTGTAGAAGGAGGCGTAGATGTCGCCGTGGCCCGGCGGGTACCAGCCCTCGGTGTTCTGCCCGTTCATACTCAGGCTGGAGGCCACCGGGAGCAGCGACTCCTTGTGGATGCGAGGGTACCTGCAACGGAGGGGGTGGGGAGATTGATTGATAGATTGATTCATTGATTCACTGATTGATTGATGATACTTTCCGATCCTTTATGTAAAATACCCAACTGTCAATATAATGTAAAATGTCTTGTTTATGTCTATAAAGTTTTTTATTTGATTTCTTTCTTTTGGCTGCTGTCAAAACGAAAAGACTCGCTAAAAGTCAGTGTGGTTGACCTTTGACATCGGACCAAAACCTTAACTGGTATGGAGCTGCACTGCATTAATAATGCCATGAGTCTATGGAAGCGAAATCAGCACGATTGGCTGCGGTCATCTCTGAGGTTTCCTCTCTTTGGATCTAAAATCTTTTGGCTCTCCACCTAAAAAAAAATCAAAAAAAATCACAGCTCTTCTCTGTGTTGTGGAAAAATATCTTCTTTCCGCATTAGTGCAGGACTTCAAACAACAGCGTCACGCCACAGTCGATGCCGCTGCTCCGTGAGATGAAAGAAGGATCTGCGTCAGGAGCAGTTAGCGTTAGCTAGGGTTTTCTTTTTTTTTTTTTTTTTTAGGTGAAACTGGAGCTTTAATTCCGGCCGACTGTTCCGGGAAGGCGTCGCTAGTGGAATTTGAGGATTTTTTTTTTTTTTTTTAGTTGATCTCATCAGGCTCCAATCAGAACAACCTATCGTTTCCGAGGAATTTTCCCGAAACTCGGTTCCAACATTTTTGCTCTTGAGTTCACGCTGGGAGTGAACTGGAGGTCGCCGCGCTCCACTCGACTGTGGAAAACAACACACGTAACTGACACTAGCGCCCCCTTTGGCTGCTATACCTGCTGCGACCGCTAGTCCCGCTGTGCCAACCGCTGGCTCACGGAAACACGGAGGAGCTTGTAAATTATTCACGGACGGCGTTAAAAGCCTCCGGCTCCGCTCCACTGACCAACATGAGGGATTAAGTGTACGTTTTTTTTTTTTTCTCCTTCTTTTTCTCCACACATGACAGGCCAGTTTCCTGCGCAGATGCAAGTCGTCCGTGACGGCCTGCATGCAAACTCTGAGCAGGCTAAAAATAAATCCCCATTCATCGGTACAGGAAGCAGGAGTTTGGTCCGATTGTTGCTGAATCTGCTACATCGGTTTTCCGAAACAGAAGAAGGAGAAGAAGAAGGAGAAGGAGAAGAAGAGTTTCCTCACCTGCTCTGGTTGAAGGTGTGTATCTTGACGCGGTGGTGTGTGTACTTCTGCAGGATCTTCTTGGTGTCCTCATCCGTGTTGAAGGAGTTCATGAGGACCAGGGGCACGTCGGTGTTGTACGTCTTGTTCAGGTGCTGCAAGAGGAGAAGAAGAAGACTTACAAAATCGTTCCCATAATAAACTTATGATGTTCAACACCTAAACTCTTCAATTTCAATGAGTTAGTGGTTTTCAAGATAATTGCTTTTAAAATTATGTGATTTTTTTTTTTTCTTTTTGCATTTCAGCTCCTAACTCCTCAGCCTTGAATTACTATTTCTAGTACGGATACAAAATTTTATTCAAACTCTTGCAAACTACAAAAGTTCTACTTCTAGGTGGCGGCCAATGCTGAGTCACCCTACTGAACAGCCCAGATGTATTTCTGCCTGTTGAACTTGTGAAAGGGCTCCACAGTTGCTCCACTCATCTTGCTTCACTTCCCGTCTTTTGCGAACCGTGAATGTAAAGCTAAAAAAAAAAAAAACATCCGCAGCTGCCAGCAAGTTGGCTCCAGGGTAGACCTGGGAATGTGCACCAGAAGGTTTTTTTATTTTTATGCTTTAGGTGTGTCGCAGAGTGTTTGGGATCCATTTTGCCTCCTCCTGAAGGGGCCGATTGAGTGGGTCGGTAACCTGACCTGCGGGGGGCGGCGGAGAGCAGGGACCGGGACAGAGGCAGCAGTGTGCCGTGTCCCTGCTCCGCGGGGAGCTCTTATGAAATACGCTCACCAGGCAGCCACACGTCTGCCTCTAACGCTAAACCCAGTGACACAGCGGCGAGCGCCGCAAGACTCGCTTTTCACTTTCAGTCCTCGAGCTTTCGGCAGCAGCAACATCGTGTTTGCACTGCAAGCCAGGTTGGAAGCAACTCCAGTAGCTCGGACAGCAGGAATACTGTTTGTTTTTAAAAAAAAAAAATTAAATGTATTTCTTTTTCCGGTGGCCGTGAACGCGTCTGCAGCACACAGTCTCCTGTGTTTCCCCGCCGGTCCAGCAGATGGCGGCGGGCCAACACGTGCCTGTTTCACTGCATCCTCAGGTGTCACAGTGAAGCTCTTTCAGGAGCTTCAGCCCACCAAAGGACGGAGTGTGAAAAACCTGCTGCCCTGCGTGGACCAGCTAGCCAGGAGCCACATTCATGCCTAAAACTTTTTCTGTTATTATCGAGTCATTGCAGTGTTGGCTGAGTCTTGACTGGTCTTGATCAAAAATCCCGAGTCCGTCCAGTCCGAGACCGAGACAAGAAGAAGAATCTCGAGTACTACAGCACTACTCTGCATTAAAAGGCTACTTTGACATTTGTCATTGCGTCTAGAGGTAAAAATGGATCAATACTGTGTGAAATCATTTCAAATGTGAGCTTTTCACTCAGCTGCTTCTGACTGCTCTGCTATTATTGGATGAGTTGCCTCTTTGGCAGTGAGTTCCAACTTAAAATGATTGAGTAATATAAAACCGTTTGTCACATCCTGCTCCACTCACAACCGCCCCGCTGCCAAACATGAGCCGATGACCTTTGTGTGCGTGTGTGACAGCACGTTCTCTTGAAAAACTATTTTTGAACTTCCACTTTTCTTACTACCACTCCCACAACTGAACCAAATTCCCAAGAAATGAGAAAAAGTCCTCTTGTACTTCTTTCGCTTGCCCGACTCTTGTGCGTCTTAAGACACACTAGCAGCCAAGTCCGGGTTAGCCCCGCCCACTCACACAGCCTGGCTTTCATCCTAACAGGTGGGAAATGCAACAAAGCATTGCCCACAAGCGGGAGGCTGTAAACAGAGGGCTAAACACGCCTTAAGATATATTTATAAAAAAAATGCCCAAAATAGGCTGTTTGTCTGTTGTTTAGGAAAATATAAACGTATGACGCGAGAACTCACTACGAAAAATCTAATCATAATATAATAATATTTTATTTTTGAACGCAGGGCAACTGAAAGCAGCGTTTCTCAACTGGTGAGTCGCGGCCCAAAAGTTTGTCGCGGCTTTGTGGCCAGTTTCCCTTTTTAGAGATTTCAAAATACTTAAATATATGTATTTATAGAGAAAATGTTGAATAATAAGGGGAAAAAAGGTTGCTGAGACTCCACCAGCTGACAACCACTGACTAAAGAAATGTTGGACCCCCCTGGAGAGGGTGTCACGCTATGCCGACCTCGATCTGCTGCACCGTCAGGTCCAGGAAGGTGTTCTCGTTGCGGACGCTGATCAGGCTCTTGGGGCCCTTGCAGCCCATGCTGGTTCCCAGGCCTCCGTTGAGTTTCACCACCACCAGTTTGTTCAAGCAGTCGGCCACGTTGTCGGGGAGGCCGCGGGCGGCGATCTTGTCGTAGGGCTGGATCTGTGGATGGGGGAGGTTTGGGGGGTGAGGGTGGTGGGCGAGAGACACAGCGGGCGAACCTGTTAATAACTCATAAAAGCAACAACATCGCAGCTCTCGTAACTTGTTGCAGCACCGTTTGCTGTTAAGTGGGTCATTACGGGGAGGCAATTGCATTTTAATTGCGGCGGAACACGAGTGAGGAGCCGCGATGGAACCGCCGGACAGCGGATCCTGTTTGCCACATCCAAACACACCCCCACCCTGGTCAAATCAGGTGACCCGCTGCCGGGAATGTGAGGAGGCAGCGGGGGAAGGGTGGTGTTGGGGGAGAGGAAACGCTAACCAGATGTTACACCGGCGTTTGATTGTTTGAGGAGAGAGTAAACACCCTCGGAAGAGTCACTCGTGAGTGAGCACAACGTGTGTGAGGGAGAAAATGTGTGAAAGAGAGATGAAGATCACTTCACCTGGAAACGTCTCCAGTTCCTTCACAAAGAGTTTGTAAAACTTTGACGGAGAAGCTTTGATCGAGCGGCCGTGACTGACAGCCTTTTCTTCTACTTTCTTTGGCACTTTTGTTTGTTTGACTTTTATAGGGCAGTTGGAGAATTTTCTTGCACCGCCTCCCTGAAACCCCACAGTTGAAGTCGTAACACGATTGGCTGACTTGTAGCGTTTCCAGACTCCCAACTTGCGATTGCTTCATCTGACACGGTGCCCGGCCCTGCGGAGTACAAGTAGCTTTCTCCTCTCTCTTTGCACAACCAATGGACCAGGCAGCAGCACAACGGCCTCTTTTTTCTTCTTCTTCTTCTTCTGAGAATTTCCTTTTTTTAAAACAATGGAAGACCTCAAGAGCTTCTCAGCAATCTGGTGCCAGAAAAACATTTTGTGTGCTATTTTAAACGATTAATTATTTTTTCTCATACACTAAAAGACTGAATGTTTCGTTTTGCCATTAGTCTTCTTCTTCTTTTTCTTCTTCTTCTTCTTCTGTCTGCTTCCATCGTGGTACGAGACAAACACGCAAGCTCGGAATGGGGCGGCGAACCAGCAACCTTTCAGTCGGCCACAGGCTGACAGACAAACACTTTGCTCATTGTGTGGTTTGTGTTTGTGTTTGTGTGTTCCGGTTATGTTTGGATGGGTGACTGATGTTGCTTTGTTGCCACTTGGTGAGACGGAAACCAATGCAACACCTCCGGCACGGAAAAAAGGAAAAAAAAAAAGGAAAAAGAAAACGGCCCAATGGACGAGGGAATGACAGAAGACAAAAGGCCTCGACGGCCTCACAGAGCAGAAGAATCAGCCTGATGAGCTGCTGGTGCAGGCGCCAAAACAGCAGCTCATCAGACATAACTGTTTTTTTGGGGGTTTTTTTTTAATCATAATTTTTTTTTTAAGGATGTGTGTGTGTGTGTAGGGTGTGTTTGAGTGTTAGCGCACACTAACTACACTTAATCTGGTGTGATACAGTGCTGGCTGGCTGGCTGGCTGGCTGGCCTTGGGACAGTGCGGAGGTTTTGTTAAGTCTTCACTGGGAGATAGCAAGATCTGTGTGTGTGTGTGTGTGTTTTAAATTCCAACTATTTAAGAAAATATCATAATGATTTAATCAAAAGGGCAGTAAGTTTGAGTGTGAACATCAGTGCAATTCATTTTTTCCCTTATTATAAATGTTCTGGGTTATCTGTAAAAAAAAAAAAAAAATGTCTGTTTTTACCTAATTTGTTAGGACATTACCAGCTCAGTGGTCTGGTGGTACAGTGTCAGCCCTGAGACTGGTAGGCTGTGGGTTCGATCCCCGGCCGGATCATACCAAAGACTGTAAAAATGTTACCCATTGCCTTCCTGCTTGGCACTCAGCATTTGGGGATATAATTGGGTGGTTTACGGAGGACAAATTTTGCATCCTTTGCGATCTGACAGTCACTTTAACTTTAACTTTGACATGTGAAGTCTTAAGAGTCCGGCTATGTGGAAAAAGGTACAGGGACATTAGAGGGACTCACAATCACCGACTGGAGGAGAGAGGGTCACATTACAACACACAATGCTGTAGCCCGATGCCATTCTGCACTCGTGTGGCCAGGAGCACAAAAAAAGAAGCGATACAGCCGGTGACCCGCCCAACTTCACACCCCATATTTTTCCAGCAGCGAAGGCTAATATTGCTCATGCACTTGTTGACCCGGGTTGTCACCTTTTTTCTCACTCAGAACTGCTACTAATAATCTGAAAATGAAAACTCTGCCCTCCATTTCTGGTTTTGATGGGTCTCTCTATATTTGTCCTCTGCAAAAGCGAGTCTCAATCATTTGACACATAGCAACAACAAAACACAAAGACACATGCAGACGATGAAAACGTCAGAGCACAAGACCACGGTGGGGGGCTTTAAAAGGAAAAAGACACTTACCTCACTCAAATGTGTGGCCGAGCAGCTCAACATTCTGACTGCGTTCAGACTCTAAAAACTGCCCCTTGAGCTTGAATAACACCGTGTGACTTGCAAACCGAAAAGTTCCAGCAGGGCCAGCAACTTTGAACTCAAAAGTTCTGTCACAACGAAACTGAAATTGGTCGACTTTGCATCTCTTACAGCAGCGAATGGTCGATAAGCAAAGACCTTCCAACAGCAGACTGGAGTCTAATTCGATGGCTCCGTTGATGTATTAAAAGAAGTCGAAAAAACTTTTCCAGGGATTTTCTGGCCTTTTTTCAAAGAAAGATTGAGAGCCCATGACTTCAAAATATACACCAGAAAGAGTTGTTTTGAACTGTGATTCAGCTTGGAAGTGTCCAGTCGGCTGTTTTACAGGCACTTATTCTTTTTGTATTGAGGTATTTGGGAAAAATCCTTTTTTGAAGGGATTTTTGCCTACTGCCTTCTGCCATGTTGAAGGTCCAACACCGCGTCAGACTCAGCAGGAGGCAAACGCCCAGTGTTTTACCCACAGAGGGTCCTTTTGGATAACTGATCACGTGATCCTGCTGCTGTGTGCCAGACTATGATGTTCTTCTTTTCAAATGTTCATTTTTAAATGTGAAAACGGCTATAATGTGGGATGTTGGGTTTTATTTTAGAGTATTTTACCACCCTGTGCACAAATGTGGTGAATTAATTATTCTGATCAAACGTGTCGTCGTGGAGTCGGAGGGAGAGTCACACGCGGAAACGTGTGGTCACTGTTACGCAACCCCTCAGATGACACACGCCTTTGACAACCCAAACCACATACATCAGGCTTAGTTGACAGGTCGACAATCATCCTTGTGGTTGCACAAGAATCTACAGGGATAAACTGATAATAAAAAAAAAACTGCCGACGTGACCTTCGGACCAGGAATTTTGTCGCTTTTGTCGAGAGAGGCGAGCGGCAGAGGCAAACGGCACAAGTCAATAGATCTTATCAAGGAGGAACCCTTTTACCTCCTGGAAAGCAGCCTTCTCGTCCTGGAGACCGATGAAGCAAGTCTTTCAATCACTGTTATCAGTCCGCCACGTTAAATTATCAGCCATTATTGTTACTATTCTTCTTATTTATGATTAGATTCCACTGCGAGGTGGACACACTTCTATTTCCATCAGTGCATGAGTTAGCAAAGGAGGCAGAGTCTTGCTTGAAGGTAAAAGATTGCTCTCTGGATTATTGTGAAGCAACAAAATAAATGCAAAGTGCGCAATTTGTTTAATCCTCCTGCATATTCCAAAACTAACTGGGAACAAACACACTTTTTTTGTTTGTTGTTTAACTATGAATATTTTCCCACCGTACAGGCAGTCAGACATCTCCACAGGGTGAAACATACCGAATCCTCGGGAGGCCTCTGGATCTTGATCCATTCCACCGACGGCCCCTTCACCTGCAGGAATCTCTGGAATAGATTCCTGAAGCCCTCAAAGTCTTTCCTGGACACCTGAAAAACAATTTAAAGTAAGTTTATGGCACTGAAGCACCCCTTATTGAGCCTTGTAGCCTTGTGTGTGTGTGTGTGTGTGTGTGTGTGTGTGTGTGTGTGTGTGTGTGGGGGGGGGGGGGGGGGGGGTCATTCTTTAAACTACAACAAAACTTGCCTGGGTGAGAGGTTGGTTCAACACCTCCCCTGCCACCAGCCTTCTATTTATTTTTATTTTATTTTTTTAAAAACATACTTTCATTATTGGTTTCGCAATGTCTACAATCACATGACGGTTCAGGAAACTGCCTCCCACACACAGTTTCAGCAAAATGACAATTTTTTTTCTGCGGGCCTTCAGGACGTAGGTAATGCTACACGGAGGCTGTAAGAAATACAACCACCATTTCTGAATGAACCCTAATCCTAATGCATCTGCCAAGGTCAGGCAGCCTCTGGCTTAATATCAAACTGCTTCAAAGAATTCCAGCTCTGGCCCGAGCCAAGTGGGAGTGCACCCAAGACACTAACACGTTCAAAAAGCCACCTTGAGGCTTTGGGTCAATAACAGAGTTTTATTTCAAATGGCTGTTTACTGGTTCGACCTCCACGTTGAACCAGTTCTACGCCAGGCCCGTGGCTACGTGCAGCCGCGGACATTTATCTTCCAGAGCTTTTTTGTTACCGAAGAGCTTATGCCATCAAACATACAAGAGTCAGTGAGATTATGGCACCAGAGCCACACCTCGGTGACTGAATGGGCGTCCCTCCCAGTCGCTCGCCGCAGCCTTTTGTTATTGCCGGCGGTTTGCAGTGTGTCGGAGGTCTCTGCCAAACGCCTCTGGTATGTCTTCCTAAGTGTGTAACCGAGCATAACTCAGAAAAAGAACAACGTGGGGTCCTGTCAGTCTTTAGGGGGTAACATTTCATATTACATTTTGTAAGGAAAAAAGAAAAACCTGCTGGAAAAAGGAAAAAAAATCTGCCGGTTCTCAGCTGAGCGGGAAGGTCTCCAAAGACACACAATGGTAACACTTAAAATATCAAGTCGCGGAGACGTTTGCGTAAAAGCTTCGGTCACCGCACTTTGGCGTCGGGCGTCCGGAGGCGGAACCCTCGACGGCACGCTGCCACGATGTGCGTAAGCCCTGTGTGTTCCCAGCCCTTATCGAGTGACGCAACCAAAACTCTTAATTACACCCAGATGGTTACGGAGCAGCGGGGATGGGTGGGGGAGGGGGTCCGAGGATGAGTGAGTCGGTCGGTGTACCTCCTTCTCCGGGCCGGCGCTGGTGTCCAGCAGTTTCTCCAGCTCCGTGTGCATGGAGCTCTCCAGCTGCTGCCGCATCATTTCCTGGAACTGAGCCATCCTCCCTTCCACCGCTCCTTTTCTCAGACCTGGGGGGGGGGGGGGAAGCAGCAGACTGCTGTCACATATTCTCAATCGTCAAAAGAAGGCTCGCCGCTCATCTTTTGCACCCGGCTTATCTGTTTCATCCTTTTCGACCGCCGTGCAAGAGTTTTTATGGGTTTGCGTGCCAGACATCGTCATAATTAACACAAGATTAACTACCGGATGAAATTTAGGTCAAAGAACATTGTAAAAAAACAACAACATATGTATGCAATATATATCTGTAAAAGTCAGGCAGATGATGACAGAAGATAGATGACTGTGCGCTCTATGGACGTTGCCATAATTGATAAGCCCGGAGGCTTACGACTGGTCTACCTTGATAAATTTCATTAATCATTAACTGTGACAAGGAATTGAATACTTTAAAGGGACGCGAGACGAGACCCTTGTTAGTGTATTTAAATGACCTCAATCAGACCAATTAGGCTTTATCATTCGAGTAACTGCCCCGCTGTACCCGACCACAAGAATGTGGATATGTGACCTCTGAAAGATCTCTCAACTCGGGGAGCCATGGAATTAGTGACTTGACAACAGAATATGCCGTTTGCTCCAACGGAAACATATTAAGTCCAAATCACCCATATTATAGTCTCAGGTTGAACTTTTGTTTTGCGAACCAGAGAGCTTTTGCAGTAATTATTACACTTTAAAATGCATCAAAATCTCACATTTCTCTTCCCTTCAAACAGTAAACTGACCATCAGCTGATAGGACCGCTCTCCTCGGTGGTTACGTTAAATGATGTAAATGTGTGGTACTAACAAAGTGTCCTTATTCTTATCATTTAGAAAGTGATCACGATTGTGTAATTAAACAATATCGGCGCTGTTCAAACTCAACACTACAGGTGGTTGACTGCCTCTGATGGCACAAGTGAATTAAAAATATTGACTGAAGTTTCAATTTAAGCATCAAAAAGTCAAAAGTGTCTACTATTGGCCAGGTTGCAACTTGCAATGTGTCGATTATCACACGTTTTATGCATTTTTGATTGATATTCATCATTACGTCACACAACTACGAATGACAGGGCGACAGTAGCGTGATAAATGCTTTAATGCTTTTACAACTTCAAAGTAAGTGGAACATTTCTAATGGGGAATGAGTACCAATAAAGTTGAACTTTAGCCAGTGGGAAATACTCAGACGAGGGCAATAACAGCGGCATGACTACTAGAGAGACATCGAGGAAAATATTCTGAATGAAACCGGATCGTCATCTCCGCATCATCGCCACTTACCTTCTACATAGAGTGCCATTCTTGTTCGCCTGCCTTCACCAACCAATTCAGCACGGCGCGTAAGTTCAATGTCGAAACTCTGGCTAAAAGTTGAATAATTCCGAAAGCACCGAGCGGAAACTCAAGTTGTGCCCCGGAACCTCCTCAGAACCGACTCTCTTCTCTTCTCTTCTCTCTCTCTGTCTCTCTCGAACCATCCACAGCTCAGCAGCTCAGCTCCCGTCCGCTTCACGTCTCCGCTCAAGACGGGAGTGACACATGTGTCCGATCGATAGCGTCTCGTCTTATCCGAGCATAAACCAGTTGTGAATGAGATCCAACGGTTGGGCCGCGGCTCCCTCTTAGACTCTCCAGCCCCCTAAGTCAGGGTCCGTAAACCACGTCACGAATAACTACTTGTGACTTGCTCATGTTTTCCCTTTCGCCTCGCCCACCGCCTTGGTTTTATGACCTACTACTCCAGTACCTACTAGCACCTCTACTAGCCACCACAATTGATAGTTCGTTGGCTTTTTTTCTCCCCCTTCGGGGGGGGAGAGAGAGAGGATATTTTGAGTAAAAATTCAATACGATACCCATGTAGTCTTCTTTATGTTTTTAGAGGGTTCTAGTGTTATTTAAATATTTCAGTTCGATTTTGAGTCAACGACCGCCACCCCCTGTGGACCAACACGCACAAATGCCTTTGCCATTAGCGATGATTCTTAGTATTCAACTCCCCGAACGTAGAGATTAAGGGGATCGAGGAGAAAGATGACAGGCGGCTGACTGGCTGTGGATGCATAATATTCCACTAGCCAGGCGCTTTGATGGTGACCCGTGCTGCCTTCATTGAACAGCCTCCGAGGCACACAGAACCCGACGCTACGGGGGTTCCCTGAACTCAACGCGGAGAAGAAAAACGAGCGTTTCCGACAAATGTCAACGGAAACGGGCATATATTGGGCGTGCACGGCGATAGCTCCAAAAGACGCGACCGGGTGTTGTCACGGCGCGAGTGATTCCATTGTTGAGTTAGAAAGCCGTTTTATGTCCTTACTGTGTGACTGTGGGATTCTGTGCGGAAGGAAAGTCGATGGGGTCGGCCTGGTCCTGCGGGTCTGAAGGATCCGCGGCGATCCAGTGGAGGAGTCAGAGCCCGTTGCACGCACAAAAAAAAAATCGCGCTTGGATGTTGAGGAGTGTCTCTTCACCTTACGTTTTAATTTGTCGGATTGAAATAAATGCAGCTAAATGCAATTAAAGAAGTTGAAAAGGTGACCAGTTTGAAGATGTTTTACGCTACAGTGCCATCTCTGTTAGGGACGAATGGGAGCGTCGCTGGCTGATCTCAGCCAATCAGGACAGCACTTTTCGTGTAACGTCATCGAGATGTCCAATAGATCTCCGCTACGTCTAATATATTTGATGCTGATTCCGGGTTAAAACATGGCAAGAAACAATTTTGTTGAAACAAGGGACCTGTCTGCAATTTTGATATAGTATCGATTAATACATACGAGCCGATATCATTTTCTCTTATTTTAAATAAAATGAAACATCGCGGTCCACGGTCCTAGGTTCAGCGTTAGCTCAATTGGAATTAAATTGTAATGGAAGTACGTTGGCCCGTATAAGCTGACGTTCACCGATAGAGTACCTTTCACTTACACACGGTGAAATTTATTAACACATGTTACATAATCACCCGGATGCCTCATTTGGCACCAAAACCTTTTTTGAAATGTCGCCCCTTTGTGGTTAAGCTGTGAAACGTCACCTTTTTGTTGGACGGTTCATTCATCAATTTCATTCATTGATAAGAACACATTCGATACACGGACGTGAAACACAAATACAGCTGCGTGTGTGTGTTGTCGTTTTTTTTTTTATTATTATTATTGTATTGGCATTAAAGTTTGTCAGTTCCAGTAGCTGGTAACGTAATGCATCATAACTATATGTAACAACCAGCCGTGTCAAGTACCCCAGAAAATAAACAGTTATTGTAAAGTAGCTGAAAACAAGTGTGAACTTTCTGCATACCAGCAGTCCTGTTGGAGGTGCCTCTAGATTACTCTTGGAGCCCAGTAACAGTGTTAGCCTAAACAAACACCCAATTTCCCTTCTTACTTTGTGAAAGATGGTTTAAAAACAAAGCTGAAGGAAAACAAACCGTGTTAATGGTTGGCCAAGATACTGGGTTTTACTGCTGATACAAGTGAGAGTGATCAGATCAATGGCCAATCATTGACAGCATTGGACAACCCACAAGTATAAATCTAACTTTAACACACACACACACACACACACACACACACACACACACACACACACACACACACACACACACACACACACACACACACACACACACACACACACACACACACACACACACACACACACACACACACACACACACACACACACACACACACACACACACACACACACACACACACACACACACACACGAGAACTTGATCACAGGCGTGAGTCTGGGGTTTTGGAGCTGTCTAATTGCTGGCTGGGTGGCCCTGGAGCCGCGTCTAGTCAGTCTTTCTTCAGGAATGCGAGGGCTGTGTCTCTCTCCTCAACCAGCTCAGCTGCCGTGGCGTCCATCTTTGCCCTGGAGAAGCTGTTGATGGCCAGACCATCTACAAATTTCCACGACTTGTCCTTGAGAAAACAACATTTTTTTTAATGTTACGGTTACGTTTATAGGGCAAACACTAGGAGATTGTAGCCAGACAACAACATTGATCTTACCTTGATCTGGACAGGAAATGAGTAAATGAGGTTAGGAGGGATGCCATATGGGTTGCCAGTGGAATAAACACCCATGGAGATGAAATCATCCTGAGTAAGAACAAAAAAGAGGCAAAAGAATGTAACAATATGATATGATATATATTCGAAATTAATATGCCTGTTTGCTTGTTCCTAAAGGAATAACATCATTTTGTTGCCTAGGGAAGAAAAAAAAAGACATCTACCTGAGAGGTTCCTGACCATATGTCCCTCATATGATCGCAGATAGCCTTGGCTGCAGACATGGCGCTGGACAGCTTCCTGGCCTTGATGACTGCAGCGCCTCTCTGCTGCACCGTCTGCACACGGAGCATAACGTGAAATTAGAACTCTAACCCTAACCCAGTGCTTATTGGTGTTGGTTGCGATGCTCAGTGCATCTTGTTTCTCCTTTGACTCACAGTGATGAACTCTCCTTTGAGCCAGGTGTCGTCCTTGACGGCCTCGAAGCAGGCCAGCTCACTGCCGGACATGTTGACCAAGCAGTGATGCACGTCAGGGTACTGGGTGGACGAGTGGTTGCCCCAGATGATGACGTTCCTCACGTTGCTGGCAGGAACGCCACAGCGCATAGCCACCTGCAGCAGCAGCAGAATATGAAGGACAGGGAGCAGATACAGGCATAGCATCAAACAAAAGGAGAACACTCTGTGTCACTCTGTGATTTTGAAAGTCCTGCAGTAAGTTATAACAAACACATCTCTGTTGATTTTTTTCACCAACCAGAAAGAGGTAGCAGTGCCGTTTGTGACTTCACAAAGGGACAAATCCAAAAAGAAATGACTTTCTGGAGGGCAGACCAAGCACACTAAGGAGTGGGTGGACTTTCAATAGAACAAATAGTGCAAGAAAACACAGGTAAAAGATATTTTGAAAGATGGATGTGTGTGACCTTTGCTATGCTGAAACATATAACAGAAAGACACCTGAGAGCGAGCCCTGTTGTGGTCCAGACGGGTGAGGCAGGAGAAGTTCTCTTTGGGAATGGAGGGAGCAGACTCGGAAGCAATCAAACAGTTGGTGTTGGCAGGGTTCCCCACGACCAGCACCTGACACACACACGTACACATTGCAGAATAACTTGACTTGAAGTCCCTCTGCTCGACTAATTGTTATTTTTTGAGGAGGGGAGATTGACTCATTTTGCTTTTTCTATATTACTGAATGTGGCTGACTGTGTCCAACTGTTTCAGAATTCCACTTGCGCAAGTGCGGAAAGACGTACGGAATTACACGCGTTTACGACAAGTCGATGCAAAACAGAAATCGTCTTGCAGTGAATAATACAGAGATTAATTCAAGTGGCCCGTGAATCCACGTGTCTGTGCTTGTCTCCAAACGCGATGTGGTTTCTACCTTGACAGTCTTCTTGGCATACTTCTCCAGCGCCAAACCTTGGCTCTTGAAGATGGCCACGTTGGCTTTCAGCAGGTCTTTCCTCTCCATGCCTTCTTTCCTGGGCATGGAACCCACCAAAATGGCTGCGTCCAAGTCCTTGAAGGCCACTTCCTCCTTGTCAGTGGCGACGATCTCTGTGGATGGAGAGATTATGGGAAATAATGACCAATGGCATGAGTTAAGCTTTTCCCTTTGTCAGTTTAAGTTTAGGTACGTTTTGAGAACTATGCATCTTAACATATTCTTCAGTTTAACACTAAATCAGTACACAGTCTGTTTTTTTCTGAAACTGGCATGATTTCAATACATTTTTCTTAATTCCCAATTTACTAATTTAGAATGCTAAAAGGTGTCTTCATAGAATCTCTGAGACTACACTATTGAATCTTTACATTTGGACTCCATCTTACAGTCTTTCTACTGGTGAAAGGAATTTATTAGGATCTTTTATGCATAATGCAAGTTTTTATTGGCAGCTGAGCCTTTCTAAAAGAGAATTATGACCAAGGGTGTGTTAACACTAGCATTAACACATACAATCATTTTTTTTTTTTAATTAGATATGCCGATTTACCTGACAAATCATCAATACGCCATATGTTGGTTAACTCAAATATGAAATGTACTTGTACAAAACCACATGACGGAATTTCCTGTCCCGTCATACATCATCATACACATGCAACCCCGAGAGACGTGTCTGGAACACATCCCAGCTCTGAAGCTTATGGTCTGTATGGCTGGGCCCGTCTCCATGCACCAAGTGTTGTCTTTGCAGCAGTTGTGAATACGGGGGCCTCTCACAGCCCCCAGTCCAAACAAAGCAAAACAGCACCAATTCAAAGGAAAAATTCCAGGTCACAATGCAGACAGCGCAGAGTGGCGCCTCACGACTCGCGTCACCACGGCGGCACAGTGATGACACAACGGAAACTACATAAACCCTTATTTATCAGGCGTCTCAACACAAAGGGGAACCTTTTTTTTTTTTTATTTATTAGAGCAAGGAGATTGTAGGATGTGCCCACGTTTCTCATTGTTGTGAATAGGCAATGGATTTGTCTGTATCTCTACATTAAGGAGATTTAAAACTGCAAAGCAGTAAATCGAGGGGCTGTCTGTGAATGGCATTCTCAGGAAGTACATCAGAGTTGGGTTGCAATAACAGGTAAATGTATATATATATAAAAAAAAACCACTGATGTCATGTAAACATTTACTCATCCCCATGGCCAACTGCGCACTGCTAGTATGCGTTTCAAAATTTGAGGCACTTTGATTCAAATTGTTTCGATAGTCCCGAAGCCTTGGAATTGTGTGCTTGTTTTATACATAGGTCAGGACCTGAAAAATTACCTTTGAGAAGTGGGAGTGCGCAGTCCTGCAGCTCCATGACGACACCTTCCAAGACCGTCAACATGGGAGTGATATCAAGGAGCAGCAAGACGATTGGCTGGCAAGAAGGAAAGGATGGGTGTGGAGACAGTAAGTGTGGAGGAACTTGTTTGTTAAAAAAAACAATCAAACGAGATGCGGTTGTCTTCAAGGAGAGCGTGAAGGCCTGAAGCCTGTGGCTAACAGATCAAGTAGTGTTCAAATTAACCTACGACCGTCTGAGCAAGATTCATTCTTCAACCACTAGGAAATACTGCTGCGTGCCGTATACAGCATGTAAACGACTTCCACTGATGAGAACACCTGTCCGGAGTCCCTCAAAGATATAAGATAGAATATATTTAAGAGAGCGAACGCCATGAAGGCTGTTCAGATCCTGTGGGGGTCTGCCACAATGCCTAATGAGATAAAGGGACAATGTGTGTGTGTGTGTGTGTGTGTGTGTGTGTGTGTGTGTGTGTGTGTGTGTGTGTGAGTCGTGTGAGTGAAACAAAGGTCTTCTGTACCTGCTCTTTGCCAAAGACATCTCCCTTGGCGATGCTGAACAACAGGGAATAGGCAATCTGCCCGGCAGCACCGGTCACCAGGACTCTGATGGGCTCAGACTGCGAGATACAAGCAGAGCAAAGCACAGCACAGCAGTGAGCTCCGCTGACATTGACGGTACAAGTGTCACACTGACAGTTTTAATTGTTCCGAGCACGTGGGACCGTGTTTATTCTTGTCAACCAGATTTGCTAAAGCAGGGTCAGAGGATTGGCTAAATATAGATTCCGTCTCCCACACCTGACACTCGATTTACAGTTGCATAATAAAAAGGGAAGGGTATTCTTGGGGGTATCAGGTTTTCCCCCCTTTTAACAACTGGTCGTTGTTCATTCAGAGGTCACCAAACAAGCTGGACAGCGAATAAAACGACGTTTTATTGAGTGACATAGCACTTGGCTCACATATAAACAAATATAGATAATTTACTATGTATTATCATTTTAAAACCAGATTCATTCACCTCGTGCCATGTTGGCACTCTGTTACAAAAAAAAATATGCAGACAACTAGCAAAACTTGTACAACTTTTTCTTTTTATTGTAGTTTTCTTAAATTCTCTATTTCCTTCGTCGATTTTCTGAAATTATAAGCTTATATTCCAGGAAAGAAAAAAACCTCAGTGTCAGCGTTTCCTACTTACCATGGTTGCGTCTCTCTCGCCTACTTCTCACTCTTCACGAGATCGCTCCTATTTAAGTGTTGAGCCGTTCACGACACTTGTAACCGTGTGACGGCACTGTGAGGTTACGCGTGGCTGTAGTACTTGACGGTAAATGTAGTCCTTCTGCGGAGAGAGTCATAAAGTAAACGCAACGCGCGTCGGGCGGGTACATTTCAAGAAGGACGAGCGGAGGTGAGATCGCTGTCGTGTATTTTGATGGTAACGGTGAAGCTAAAGGAGAAGTTTGTACAGTTTTCAACGGTTCAGCAAGTGCCCTCTTCAGAATTGCTAAGCGCTAAGCTAGTTAGCATAGCGTGTAGCGTTAGGAGCAATCATTTTCCGTTGCCTAGCAACCAGACGGCCCGGGGTTTGAGTTAGCGGCTATTGAACACGCTCTCCCAATAGCTTAACAGATAGGGAATACGACATGGAATACGTTTTCCCACAAACAATATTTCGATGTGACGTATTTTGTAATGCTAACTACTTCGAGAGAAAAACAACACCATTCCTATCGTTTTTGTTGAAGAGCGCAGCAAAACACCATAAACGATGCTGAGGTAGTCAAGGTGGTTTGTGCTTGTTGCCTTGTGTGAGTCCTTGCGGCGATTTTGTTCCAGTGAAGTGATGCTATTTTTTTTTTTTATTCTTTTTTTGTGAACGGTCGAAAGTTCTGATTGTGTGTGTGTGTGTGTGTGTGTGTGTGTGTGTGTGTGTGTGTGTGTGTGTGTGTGTGTGTGTGTGTTTTTAGTTAGTTTCTTTCATTCATTTTATTCTTTTTAGTCAAGAGATCAATGGCTACTGTTTTGTGCTTTAAAAATTGATAGTAGACAAAATTGCAACCTGTTTTGCAGTTGCAGAGGAGAGTTGTCAATATAAAAGAAGATTGCAAAATCAAGTGGGAGGAAAACAACGTCTCCAGATGACAATGGGGCACAACCTTTAAGATTATGGCTGCTGTTAATCGTTACTGAAGAAATAGGAAAATGTGTGACTCCTTTTTTTTTTTTTTAGGGTATCACAGAGCCAAGTCGGCATCACCAGTTCACAACATTTCTGACGTACAGAGACAATTGCTCACATCTGCAATGACAGACTGATTTAAAATCACTATTTAATGTTTCTTGCATGTTGTTGGACTGAAGGAGGAACCCAGAACACCCGGACATAACCCTCACAGGCACAGGAAGAACAGAAAGACCTCAACGGAGCTCAAATGGAGCAATACTAACAACTGCGTGGCCACTATCACCATCAGGTGAGCACATTTATTTCCATTAAATGGTCTCATTACAGGCCCTCTATATGACTGAAGCAGGAAAAGAATCATGCTTGACGAGTGTTAGGCACTTATATGTTACATCATGGTTCAACCTGTTCTCAGATGTCTCGGTGCGAAGCTGCATTCAGCGTTATTTGTTAACAGCACAGTCTGATGTGCCCCAGAGGCTGGTGAATCAGTGGGATTAGCTGTGTCAACAACGGTGTGTGTTCACCATATTTGCTAAAAGGAACGGATGGGTGGGATTAAAGAAGTCCTCAGCATATTGACATATTGTGAGCGGACAGATTGAATCTTTGATGTCATGACACACACTGCGGCGCTGATCAATACGTTTTAGAGCAGCTGCTCAGCAGGCCCCTCTGACCTCCGACCCCCTGTAGGAAATTTCTTAAGCCCATCAATACGACATCATCGCAAACGCATCCCAAGTAACGGCCTCAATTCTTGCGGTTAATATGCCCTCACTTGGCGAGAGTCAGCGGGCATCATCAGAAATATGAAAATCAATGAGTGGTTTGCCGTGTGATGTGAAAATCTAGACCCCGGGCGGGAGGCTGTGGTATATGCAACTCATAGAAAACACTGTTCTCCACGGGGAGAATGAGGAAAATTCGGGGATGGGGGGGATGGAAATGCCATGATGACCCTATAAAAGCTGACATAAACAAAGTAACGAGGATCAATATTCAGTCACTTCATGCATTTCTTCTTTCTTTTGACAGCCTGTGTGGATTAAGGATACCAGAAATAAACAGTCGTGGCAAATGGTTGCATTAACATCTGGTGGTGTCACCTCATAGTCCTTCTTTTATTCTTTCCTTTTCTTAGACAGCCATGCAGAAACGAGGTGCACCCTCGAATAGACTGGCAAGTGGACTCGTTGACTCGCGTATGCCGTTAGCAGTACCTGTATTGAGACACTAGGTGTCAGTATTAAGCTGCAGTTGACCCCGGTTGCCACAGCGCTGCCAAGCGAGTTGAAATGGGCTTCGCAGAGAAGAGCCCTCTGACACTTGTTGCTGGAGGAGCAGCCTGGCCTGTTAAGACCTGAGCGGACAGTTAGAGTAAAACAAACAAGTGGGCTCTTTATCTGTTTGCAAGGCTAAATTAACAGCTTAAGCCTCCTTTGAAAGGCCCCGTTAGACCGTCTCAGAGTTTGTTTGTGAAGAAAACGATGTGTTTGGCAGGGGTAAAAGAATTGATCGTGTGCACGGGTGAAAAATAAATGCAACACCACAAGTGTGAAATGTTTTGACATCAATGGTCGTCCTGGCAAAGAGTAAACAGCAAAAGCTCTTGTTCTTTTTATATCCGTCATTAAATTTAGAGCCATTGTCATTACATTTTTTCTCATTAAAGCATCTTTTAGAGACCTTGCTGTAAAAAAAACACAAAAAAAACACCTCCCTTCCCATCTGAATTGTTGACAGACTTAAACCACATTCTATTAAGAGTGGGTGGGGTCTTCATTCATTTCCATTCAATTCACAAACCTGCATTCAATCACACAGTGCAGATGAAGCTTTTATCCATTCTTATTGTGCATTAATGGATATTTTTGCAAGCCCCCGCCCTGGCTTTTATTTTTTATTTTTTTAATACACCCGCATTAGTGTCTCTTTCAAATCACGTTTGGAATCCCAAAAATAGCCCAAAGATCCAACAAGCCCCTGTTATTATTTCTCATTTCTGTACAATTCGAGGTCGTCGCTTGAAGGCGTACAAATGTTTCTGCTCAGCCTTGATGTACCTACTACCACCGAGTTCCTCTCACACTTTGACTGTCTGTGTTTGAAACCCAAGAAGGACTTTTCACAGCGCCAAGTATTGGCTTGCTGTAGGGTAGAGGAAGAAGGAGAGAGAGAGAGAGAGAGAGAGAGAGAGAGAGAGAGAGAGAGAGAGAGAAAGAGAGAGAGAGAGAGAGAGAGAGAGAGAGAGAGAGAGAGAGAGAGAGAGAGAGAGAGAGAGAGAGAGCCAAGCCCTCAATCAGAAAAAAAAAACGGACACCTCTGCAAACATACCGAGTAACTTCTTGGCACTGATGCAGAACTATTCAATTAAATGGAGTAATATGGCCTCAGACACACTGAGACACTCTCACTACGTTCCCCAAACAAGCCACAACCGCACACTCTCTCTCTCTGCCGCCGCCCTCAGGTGTTTGCATAAGGAAATGGTCCGTGAAATAGGTTTGATCAAATCACGCTCCATATTAAGACAAATACATATTTCATAGCACTTGATAGACTGATTGATGTGGCCGTGTCTTCATTTCCTCCTGCGTGTCACCCGGCAGAGATCTCTATCTGCGGCTGTACTGTGCTGGATCGTGGCCCCGCCGTGTTTCACCCCTGGAGTTTGTTGACTTGTCGTGCCGTGACTTTGAATGTTGCTCGGCGTGACTGTCTTCATATGTGAAATTTAGACGTTTTTTAATCGCAGGTGAAGGTCTGACGTCGACTGAGGCCCTCCTGACGGTTGCCACAAGGGGTCACTAAACTGCCACACGTCGGCATTCGCGTCAGAATCAGACCCCAACCACCAGCGTTTGCCTTTGTTGTCAGCAAAACAGACACATAAAAATAAAAAAATTAAAAAAAATCGACAAAAAATTACAATCACAAAGGGATGTACAAAAAAATGCAGCAGCAACAGTGTCCTGGATCCACAGCCCACTGAGGTCTCATCTGACAGACGTGTGTGTGTGTGTGTGTGTGTGTGTGTGTGTGTGTGTGTGTGTGTGTGTGTGTGTGTGTGTGTGTGTGTTTGGTCGAAGCAATTGTTTCAGCTAAAGCACGGCATGCCGACCAAAAAAAAAAAAAAAAAAAAACCCACCTTGCCCTCTCGCGCCACCTTTCATTAACTTCTAACCCCAAATCCGTCCAGCTGGACCCATGACGGCGGCAACTTGGTGCGGCTTCTGGCGGTCACGCCCCTCTGCACAGCTATAATGGGCCGCGCCACAATCGGGGGCCCCGACACAACGGACAACATTCCTGGTGCTTCCAAGAGGCCGGTAGCCTGCAGGTTTGCGGCAGCCGCGCTTGTCCCCACCCCACCCCACTCCGTTTGTCTGCCGCTCGCTAAAAGGGAAGAATGTTTTTGCCCACAACACGGCTGTGCTGTGTGGGGATTAAGAGCCATTCTGAGTGGCCCGGGGTCGTGCGGCAGATGTTGGCCAGGATAGCGCCGGTTGCCTTGCCGACAGCGAGCCGGCGGGAGCGGCCCTGCCCAGACAACATTAAGCCTATGTACATGTATGCGTCTGAAGCGGGGCGGTGGTGGGGGTGGTGGGGATGTTTTTTTGGGGTGGTTTTTTTTTTTGCACCAACCACGACCGGGCTGTCACTTTTTACAAAAAAATGGCTAATGCCTGGCTAATGCTAATTCAGGTGGACTCACTGTCTCTGGTTATTGTGATCACTTCTTAAAACCTTTAGTCACGCCCCCCCCTTTTTTACACATTAAGATTACATCACCATGTCACCTATTTAGAGCTCTGCGCTTCAGCTAATCTTCAACCGGTGTACGGTCATGACAAAATAACGTCTACTTTTTTTTTTTTTATCTCTAGCTGCGTTTCCATTACCCCTAGAATTGCGCTCGTTCTCGTAAAATCTCGTGGGAGGAGCTTGTCAATTGTACTTTTGTACAGAAATATCACTTTTATTTTGCAGCAAGATGACCCAAAAGTAGAAAAGAGACGTTGCAGGGACCAATCAACAGGGGTCTGGGCGTGGTTATCCCTATTTCCTCCTAAGGAAAGAAGTCTTGCGTCCCAGGTAGCGTCTGATGCGCGGATGCCATAAAAGCGGGCTTGTGTGGCCTGATGGGCTCAGTTGTCGGGTTTACATTAGTGGCACGTGGAGGCTTTTTTAAACCAACGGTTGCATGTCGACCCCCCCAAACTCGCCGCCCCTGTTTTTACACTGCCAGATGATGTTTCAATGCGTCCGTGTTGTTTTAGCCGTTAAGCTCTCAAGTGCTTGTCACACAGACCCTTTATGATGCATTTAAGGCGGAAAAAGGCGTTGCTATTACGAAACGGCCGTCCTCGGGGACGGCTCTGTTGTTGTTCATTTCACCTTTTAAAGTAACTATGCGGCGAAACTGGAAGTAGCTGCTGCCCAATGGGAATAACTGTTTTTATGTTCGCGTATGCAGTGGTGGGAGCGAAGTAAACGCAATAAAAAAAAAAGATGGAAATCCATTTCCATTACTGCCCCCCTCCCACTCTGTTGATTAAAAACATTGTTTTTTGCAGCGTTTTTACAGCTTGTAGCTGAGTTCCTGGGTTGTTAGCGCTCACATTTAGCACACTGTGACTTGTTATTACTGATCGACCTGTTTTCTCCACTATGTTAAATGACTGGAGAATCATTTCCAGGTGCTGTTTTAATCGGTGGAGGTTATGGCAGCACGTCTCCACCTTGGAAACAATGCAAGTTTTGAAATCCTGTTTTCCACCCTGGAAACCACAGCGATAGGGTGTGATAGACAAGTGCCAGGTGAAGGCGTAATCTGCCGTTCGGCACCGGAAATGATTTTGCTCCTCGGAGGAGCGCAGCAGCTTGCAGCAGGAGGAGAGGGGAGATACGGCGCCGGCACTCGAGTGCGAGGTCACCGCAAAGAGAAGAAACTTCTCGGTCCGAGTCTCATCGATGTCCGACCACTCAAGCTGTCAGTGGAGGGAGGCGGCGGCTGCTGAGAGTTGTCCGAGGTGTCATGGCCTCGTCTGCCGGGTGACAGACAGCCGGTGTGTGAGAGTGTGACGGGGAAATAAGACCCGCTGAGACGTCTAGGGGACGTTTGTCGTGACCTTTCGTGTTTTCCGGGGTTCGACTCGCCCCGTGTATCTGACAACAACTCCAACTTTCCTCTCCCTGAGCCCGTGTGACAGTTGTGCCTGTTTGTGTGTTTGTGTGTGTGTGTGCGTGCGTGCGCGCGCCCGCATTGTGCATTTGCCTGTGCACACTAATTGTTGGTGGGCCCCCCTGGGGCTGTGTGTTTCTGAATGTGTGTGTATGCAGATACGCAGCCAGAGGATGTTATCGTTAATAATAAAACTTTTTGGAGATGCAAACATTTGATGTGCTTTCCCTTAAATTCACCTAGATCCACAAAATAAACATTGGCGGAGGATGTTAATCGTTGAAAATGTTTTTGCATTAGCTTTACTCCAAACCAGCTACGAGATTTTTTTTCAACACCGGCAGGCCTTGGCTCATCGCTTCCAGCTCCAATTTGTCACCAAACAAAAATAGTTTGGAGGTTTTTTCTTTTTCTGTCTTTTTCCTCTCTGCGTTCAAAAAATAGAAATTATTATATGTGTTATTACCATGGCCATGCACAGTTCATTATTTTTATTTAATGACAGAAGTAAGTGAAGTAAGATTTTTTTCTTTTATTTCATTTTTTTAAACTTGCACACAGAAAAAAGCATGCTTTATGTGACGCGTGTTCTGCGAGGCCATGGGCCTGTCGATGTTACTCGCTCGCGGTGGAGAGGTGAGGTGGGTGAACAACAGGGCACCAAACAGCTTTAAAAAAAGAGGAGAAAAAAAAAAATCCAGCGGCGGCATGGACGACGGCGGCGCGGTCACCGTGACACGCGTAACCTCGGCTGCGACGGGGGACGGACGCCGCAGAGGCGCACAATCCCCGAGAATCCCTTTGAAGTCGGCGGGCAATTGTGCAGCTGCTTTGGAAGTATTGTGTTTCCTGTCCTTGGGTGCGTCTGCAGGGCGCATTCAGGCAGGCAGCGGGGCTTTTAGCCAAACACTGGGCCGGGATTAGGCCTATTAGCCGAACAGGAGCGAGAGACAATCAGCCAAGAATCTGCGCTGGATGCAGGAACTCCGGGTCCAGTTTGTGCGGCCTGAGTCTTGACGGAGCTGCAAAGACCCTCCCAGTCCTGCGGTCCTGCTTCTCTGCCTCTGTGTTGTGTGTTTCTGCTCCGGGCGCACGGTAAATACCTCTGATGCGGGGATCCCTGACCCCCCCCACCCCCACACTCCACTTCCCACCTCGCTCCTTCCAACACTCACCCCCAAATGATCTTTTACACATCTTCCATCGTCCCTCACTCCTCTGTGCACTTACCAAAGTATATTCGCTGGAGTAGATGTGGGCTGCGACTTTAAAATCGCCAGTAATATCTTGCGTGTTTGTGAATTTGTGACGAATCATCTGACGGCTTGGTGGAGCACATCTGCAGCTGTTTGGTGAGGAAACCCGTTAAACTGAGGATAGATAGATAGATAGATGGATAGATAGATGAATAGATATTTCCTTCATTAATCCCTCAGTGTGGAAATCATGGATGTATTACAAGAACTGGATAACAGACTGACAATATGGTGGTGCGCCGATTTTTCCCAGTGGCCAAATTGCGCGTTGTGTTGAGACGGAGGAGGAGGAGATGGAATATTTTTTATAAGTAATCAAAGAGAAAAATAGAACCACCAGTCTTGACAGCTAACAACGTCTAACAGCAAACAACAGCTGGTGATTGTTGGTTGATCCTTTTCAGATTCAATTCAAGATTTTCTCTATCACATATCCTATTTTATCACACGATAGATAGAGACTTCAATAAAGTCTCTATCTATCTATCTATCTATCTATCTATCTATCTATCTATCTATCTATCTATCTATCTATCCTATTTTATTACATGATCATTGAAAGCAACATTCTTTGGCTCTGGGTTCTTCCAGTTTCTCTCTCTCTCCCTCTCTCTCTCTCTCTGCTTCTGGAAGACGTTTAAAATTGAGGCCAGAGGTCTGCCGCGCTCTTTCTCATGACCACGTGAACTCTTCAACTCCTCACCTCTTTGTGCTCTCCAAACTTTGCGTTGCACCTCGAGATGCACACGAGCACTCCCGCACTCTGTGTCACTGCAGCGAGAGACTTGCCCAGAAGTCATGTCACCGCGGCTCCGTCTCCCCGCTGACTGACATGCCCTGCGAAAAGAGGCTCCCACACACACACACACACACACACGGAGCGGCTGGTGTGCATGCAGAGCCACTGTACCTGTCTCCCCTCTTGAATAGTATTACCTTTACCTCATTTTGTTCTGCCTGTCTATCAACCCCATTCTTCTCCCGCCGACAGCTGAAAGAGCTGCTGTGGGACTTTGTTAAGTGTCTGTGTGAAAGGTTCTCCTCGGCCTGCCGCCTGGCGCCGCCTGGCCCACCCTCGGCCGGACCTCCTGTCCTGTCATGTGACAGCTGACTTTGGCTAGTTTCAACACCGCTGCCGGGCGTCACGTTTTATTTTACTCTGGGGGGGGTGGGGGGGGGTGTCCTTCAGTTTACCTCTCCCAAGTTGATTTGCTGTGCAGGAGGGGAGGATGTCGGCTGAAGAGGGAGAGAGAGAAGAGAGAGAGAGTCAAAGGTGTCACCGTCGCAAACAATCACGCTGTGGTGATGAATTAATTCAAGTGTACTCGTGACAGAACACAAAAAGCTATTATGCAACTAGAACAAGATGTGGGTCATCAGTGGCCACCATCACATTCACCTCTGAGGAAATCAAAAATTGCAGGAAGTGACGTCAGTCTTTTTCTCCAACGTCACCTGATCACACAAACGAAATCAAGCACGCAACCTTCGTGTCTGGGTTAAATGTGCTGCTCTAGACGGACGCTGCGGTTTCTCCGCGTGACTTTTCAGTTTCCGAACCTTCGGCCAAAAACGTTGAAACGTTCCTGTTGATGTCCCTAGAGCGTCATGCTAATTTCCTGCTATCGCTCTGGAAAGTTGTCTCGCCAGAACACTGTGGTTCTGCACCGTGTTTGCGTTTCGAGTCTCGTCCCGTGGGGTCGGTAGCGCCGTTTTATCTCCCGTGTCAGTTAGTTACACGCTGACATGAGGCCTCTCACAGCGGGGAAGGGCTTCTTTGTTTTATCCAGCTCCCTAACCCCAGTTTGTTTCACTCTTTCCCCAGATTTCTGTCCACCGTCCTTTGCTCCGATATGAGAGGAAGCTGGAGGACTCCTACTCCCTCCAGAGTGCTCCAGAGATAAGGGTCTGTTTGCATGGCTTCATATGTATGTAAATGTGCGCGTGTGTATATTTCCGCAGGTACCACGAGTTTGGCAGATAGCAGGGTATACTGTAGACGCCCCTGCACGCACAGGCGTGTGCGCCACGTATCAGAAGTCTGCGAGATAGCGGCGTGAGTGTGCGAGTGTGTTTACTGAATACGTGAGTTTATTTGCTGAAGTGGACTGTGACTGAGGCTCGACTGAAACCCCCAGCATTTGACAAGCGTGGACTTCGACGCACGGAGTTCCCGCCAACTTCCAGTCAGTGGATGACTGAAAAAAAAAAATTCAAGGTTCTTCGTTTGAACAGTAATAACGGAAGAAATAAAAGAAATAACAGTAAAATTGTCTTTTTGAGGAAGAAAACAGGCATGTGGAAAGTTTAATAAATAATAATATGACAGAGAGAAAACCAAAAGGGTGGCTGACGCGGTCGGAAAGCTTCATGCATTTCTAATAAGAGGTAAATCATAAAAAAAAACAGTGAAGGAGACAAGGAGAACGAAAAAAGATAAAAGGGAAAGGGGGCAAGTAGGCGCAGCACTGATAAGTGAAGGTACAAGGGAGGAGGAAGAGGAAGCGAAGCTGACAGTAAGGTGTGTGTGCATGCGTGTGTGTGTGTGTGTGTGTGTGTGTGTGTGTGTGCGTATGTGTGTGTGTGTGTGTGTGTGTGTGTGTGTGTGTGTGCTGAGGGGCAGGGCTGTGATGGCCTTGTGTCAGTCATTTAATGGCAGCTCTTTAACCCTGTAATTTACTTCTGCGCCTCCTGACAGCTTTGCCTCTGGCCTCAGTGTGTGTGCAACTGTGTGTTTGTGTGTGTCCGTGTGTATGTGTGTGAGGGAGAAAGAGAGAGAAGGGAAAATGTGTAAAACTCTGACAAAGGATTCTCGAGACGTCAAACTAAACATGTGAGATTCTCACTTCATTTTTAATTTTATCTTTCCCTAATCAACCTCGGGGAGGACTCTCTCTCTCTCTCGCTCTCTCTCTCTCTCTCTCTCTCTCTCTCGCTCTCTCTCTCTCTCTCTCTCTCTCTGTGGTTTTGTGACTGAAGTTGATTTAAGAATGTAACTTCTCAAGTCAAGTCTGATGTTGGGTGGATGTCGGAATGTAGCGTCAACTACTTTGGGCAAACACCCAAAGTAGTGCCGTATATTTGTGTGATTATCTGTCATCGCTGGACATCCTTGGAATATTTGGTGCCGTGTTTTTTTTGCGTGTGTGTGTTTTTTGTGATGCAACTATGGAGCATCCATTGATTGAAAATAGACGATGCAGGACTGCAAAGCCGAGTGTGATACCAAAAAAACGGACTTCCCCTTTCAGTCCTTGTCTACTCTTCACATCCAAAACAGGCCCATGTAAGGACACTGTTAACACAGACACACACAGACGCATGCACACACACACACACACACACACACACACACACACACACACACTCAGCCGCCACCCAGAGGGGACAGTGAAAGAGGAGCGGGGGAAGAGAAGCAGAGAGCAGACAAGGTCGTGCTTCCTGCGGACTGCCTTTGAAAGAGGACTCATATGTTTTTCCCCGCCGTCCCTTTGAAGTTAAAGCAGCCCCTCTACCGGTAAAGACACACTACAATAACCTAGACCCCACCCGCCCCTCACGCAGCGCCCTCCACGCTGGCCCTGCTCCCCTGTAAAGCTCTGCAGGGCGACGGCTAACCCGCTGCAACCCCGACCGCAAGTCGGTCGGAGTGTGGCAGCCGTCCAGCAGCTGAGCTGCAAGCTGCGTGCGTGCGTGTGTGTGTGTGTGTGCGTGTGTGTGTGTTTGTGTGTTTTAAGCATAGTATTTTATAGTATGATAATGAAGAGGGGGGTCGCTTTGCTTCCTCTCTCTGGCCTCCGTGACTCTGAGTGGACAATAGTTCCCTTATTTGAAGACATTAATATATTGTTTTGTTTTTTTTCTGGAGTTTGCATGTTGTCCCTGTGTACCTGTGCATGGGTTCTCTCTGGGTTCTCCAGCTTCCCTCTGGCCACCTTCAGTGCAAGAGGGTGTGTTAGCGCAGGTCATTCCTGCCTGCAGCTATCAAGATGTACAACTGCACTAAGTAAAATCATCTTCTCACACACTTACATTTCATAAAGGTGCAATAAAACATTTATATGTCAATATTGTGTACATAACTGTCAATATAATGTTAATATCTTGTTTGTTCCGTCTCTGTCTGTAAATACTTTTATTTTATTTTATTTTATTCCTATCTCCATTCTTTTCTATTTTATTGTTGCTGTAATTATGAACATTTTCCGAATGTGGCATTAATAAAGGCTTCTACTTCTTCTTCCTCTTCTTCCTCCCACAGTCCAAAAACATGCATGTGAGGTGAATTGGGAACTCTGAATTGACTGTGTGTGTGTGTGTGTGTGTGTGTGTGTGTGTGTGTGTGTGTGTGTGAGTGTGTGAGTGTGTGAGTGTGTGAGTGTGTGAGTGTGTGAGTGTGTGAGTGTGTGAGTGTGTGAGAGAGAGAGAGAGAGAGAGAGAGAGAGAGAGAGAGAGAGAGAGAGAGAGAGAGAGAGAGAGAGAGAGAGAGAGAGAGAGAGAGAGAGAGAGAGAGAGAGAGAGAGAGAGAGAGAGAGAGAGAGAGAGAGAGAGAGAGAGAGAGAGAGAGAACGCGAACGGTTGTTTGTCTCTATGTGGCCCTGAACTGGTCACTGGTCCGGAGTGTCACCCTGCCTTCACCCTATGACAGCTGGGAGAGGCTCCAGCAGACCACTGCAACCCTGAGTGCAGGAAGAAGCTGGTATTGAAAATGGATGGATGTTAAGCCTCCCTCCAACCCCAGAGTAACGTGCACGTTAGCTCGGCCAGTGTCTCCAAACCAAACACTGACGAGATGAGAGTATTCAGGCACTTCCTTTGAATACTGTACTACCACTGCCACTGTTGCAGAAACGTTTCAAACTTCACTCTTCCACCTGTGAAGGCGGCGCACGCACTGGAGCACTGATGCACTGACGCACTGACGCACTGACGCACCAGCCACCGCTCCTTGTCTATGTGCGAGATTCTGCAGTCGCAGGGGCCACGGACAAAACCCGCTGCAGTGTCTGGTGACGGTGAATGGTTTTCAGTGCAGTCTTCGTCTCGGGGCTGTGAGCTCGTTCCGAACAGTCCCTCTCCTTCCTCCCCACTGTGCCTCGTGAAAGCGCCGCCGCTCCGCACTAATGTCCCTGACACGCGCCGTCGGTGCACGCGGGCGCGCACGTCGTTGTCCTACACGACCTCGTGCCGTTTGCCATCGTCGTTCAGCCCCTGGCGTCGGCGCGGGATGAGCCCTGTCCGAACTTTTGTGCCAGCCAAATGGGCAGTTGCTCAATAAAAGCTGATTTTGTCCTCCGACAAGGCTGATCTGTAGGACTAAAGAGACGCTGGATGGGACGTGGATTAAAGAACCTCTTGCCAGACCAGGTCCAGCGTTTAAAGGCACTCAGCATTAGCTGTGTGTTTTTGTTGTGGCTTGTCGTTGTTGGGGTTTGAATTTAACAACGCTCTCATAAGGTGGTTTTTCCAGACGTATCGATATAGAGGTACATATATATATATATACAAAAAAAAACTTTTTTTGTATTTGCACGTCAGCGGACGTGACGTACGGGGTCACGTGACCAGTTCACCTCAAGTGAAAATGGCACGTTATGATTGGACGTAGGAGGAGACGGAATCTTTTTTTTTTTTTTTTTACAGGTAATCAAAGAGAAAAATATAACAACCATTTTTGACAGCAAACAACATTGAAATGCAGATTTAAACAAGAATTTTTGTACCTTCCGTCCAAAGTGGGGTCTCGCGGGACGAGATTTGACGAGAAAATACAGTTTATGCGCTTCACAACATTGTAGGGATGAGAAATACTGTAATGCCACACTTACAATTCTATTTAAAATACTATCTTCCAGCTTCTGTCAGCAGTGGTTGCCGTTGAAATATTGCCAGTGTTCTTCTGAAGGGGAAAAAAAAAAAAGTCTCTTTTTTTTCCCCCTTGCCGCTCAAGCGTAACAGCCAGTTGGAAGCACAGCGGACAGCCATGCAGTTGCACCTGCGACATCCAGTAACAGTTGATCAATATGGTGAGGGGGAGCCCTGCAGTGAGGACCAGGAGACAGCTTAGCTGCTTGAACCCTGCGGGAGCAGACCTGGCTGTCCTTCACTGGGGCAAACCTGCAGAAGAATTTTCTTTCAACAATGGATTGGATTTATGTGGCACCTTTCTAGGCGCTCAGAGCACTTTACATTGAAGCCATTATTCATTCACACCACATTCACACCGGTGGTGAGCTCCATGTGTAGCCACAGCTGCCTTGGGGCAGACTGAAGTGTCTCGTCCAAGGACACAACGACAGACTGGGATGGAGCGGGGTTTGAACCGCCAACCTTTCGGTCATTGGACGACCCGCTCTGCCACCTGAGCTCCAGTCGCCCCAAATAAGATGGCAAATCAGATCATTGAGAGACAAATAGCAAAAGACAAACATTTTCAATTTGCAAACCCTCCACAATCTGCTTGCAACTGTGTGTTTTCATCGATGTTAAGATGTGCGTTGCTGCTTCTCCGTGTTTGACCCGTTTGTGTGTCACACAGATGGAGATATGAATCTGAACTGCCCCTCCTCTTAATTTGTTCCCTCTCCCTGTGCTCCTCCCTCTCCTCCTCTGCAGACTCAGGTTTCGCTCCTCCGTGTGATGGCGTTCTGCCTGGCTGAGCTGCACTTGTGGTCCACCAAGAGCTCACTCAGAGTCAAAGGTAGCACTTATCGCCGTGTCCAATCTCCTGGCAATGCCCCCCCCACCTCGTCCGTCTCCCTCTCTGTCATCGCTCACTTTGTCTTCGCACCTCCTCGACACCTCGCCTGTATCCACATTAAACAATCTGCCTCTCAGTCAACACTCTCTCTTTTCGCTCTCTCTTCACTTTTTTTTTTTTTTCCTCTTTGCTCTCTGCAGACTACATCCGTGTTTGATTGGCGGTAAACTTTGCCCGGTTCCGTTAAACTTCAGTCAACCTTTCCTTTCAACACTCCTCCTCAGCTATTAACATACAAGGAAAAGTTTCCTTGAAATTGTTTGTTTTGTTGGGTAAAAGTTTGACTTCTGGAGGGGGCGTTTTTTTTTGTTTCCCCTCCGTCACCTATCAGTCCATCTGCTGCTTTTCGAGCGAAATGCTCTGTTTCCCCAGTTTCTTGTTTTCTCCTCTCTTCCATTCTGTCTCGTCTTTCACAGTCTGCTGAGCTTCGGACAGAGATACTGTCTCAAGGAGACCGGCGTGTCTGTGTCTGTGTCTGTGTGTGTGTGTGTGTGTGTGTGTGTGTGTGTTTGTGTGTGTGTGTCAGTCAGTGTCAGTGTGCACACAAAGGTACGACAAGGTGTATATCCAAGGTGATGGTGACAAATCCTTATTTGTTTTTTTCCTTTTACCCCACCGCGCGCGTGTGTGCGTGTGTGTGTGTGTGTGTGTGTGTGTTTGTGTTTGTGTTTGTGTTTGTGTGTGTGTGTGTGTGTGTGTGTGTGTGTGTGTGTGTGTCTTCTGCTATCTTTGAAAAGTGTGTATGGATACATCTTTGCGCCAGGCTGCTGAGGTGTAACGCTCTCCTATCACCGCTTTCTTTACATCGCACACATCTGTCCCGACAACACAAAGAGATTTGTGAAACCTGCGTCTGCGGCGTCACTGCCGATCAGCGGCACACGTGCACTTAGCTTCCAACACATCCCGGTCTCTCAGCGCTCCAGTCCCGGCCCTTCTCTCCTGGGACAAAGACGCACACACAGCGGTAGTAGCTTAGACATGTTGTGTTGTGTTTTTCTTAGAAATACTTACACGTCGCTTCAGTTTATTGTTTGCGCAGCAGCAAATTGCTCAAGGTCACGCTGACGTTAAATGGAAACGCCGCGACATCCTTCCGACTGCTGCCAGAGTTCCGTCTGTGTGTCAGTCTGTGCGTTTGTCCGCTGCATGAGCCGGCCTCCAGAGCGGCCTCAGCAGCGGCGGGCGCGATAAAGAAACGATGTGTTGTGCGAATCTCAGTCTCGCTGCTTTACGGGTTTCTGGGGGGCCTGAAGGAATAAGACCGAGAGAGAAAAGACCTCAGCTCAGCAGTTTGTGCCCGAGCGTGTGTGTGTGTGTGTGTGTGTGTGTGTGTGTGTGGGTGGGTGGGTGGGTGTGTGTGTGTACATCATCCGCGTGCATTTGTGTCCTTGTTGCCCAGTGTGTGTTTGTGCTCAGACGTTGGTCCCGCCTGCTGCTGGATGTAAATCAGACTTTTCCTTCCTCCCTCAGGTGGGATGATGAGTTGCGGCACCTGTCTTCATTAACCTCCTTCATCCTCCTGCCACTCTACCATTCTGACCGGTTGCCACCCCCTGCCCCCCACTCACCCACCCACCATTGCTCCCCCCCGCCACCTTCGGCGACCACCCCACCACCCTCCACCCCCTCCCGGGGGGCCTTATCTCAGCTCAAACCGCCGTGCTGGCAGACGGGACAGGCCAGCGGCTGATAGCGATTGTTTATCCCATAGTGCGAAATTGCTGATCTGTCTCCTGCCTTTTCCCTGACAGCGAGATGTTCATCTCACCCTCTCTCTCTCTCTCTCTCTCGCCCTCTCTCCGCCTCTCTCTCTCTCCCTCACCCCACAGATACAGATATTGGCACCTATCAGTACTACGATAAAGGCGAGCCAGGTAAATAGTGTTTATATTGGATGCCTGTTTGTGTTTTAAGATAAGTCGCGTTTGTCTTGCTTCCCCCCGAATGCTTTGTGACTTTTCTTATATATGGCAAAGGGCTTTGTGACGCCTCGCCTAACACCCTCCCACCCTCAGAAACACACACACACACACACACACACACACACACACACACACACACACACGTCATCTAGCAAAGATGCCCCCCAAAATCGTCATATTCATATGACATGCGCGGCTCATAGCTCAGCACTCAACACGCGTGCACACACACAGGTTATTAGGCTCTCTCTCGGCCTCTATCTCCTCCAACACGTGTGTCGCTGTTGACCCCGGGGTCCTGCCGCACAGCGATAGCAAAGCTAAACTGTTTGACTTTCTCCCAGATCACATAGTGGGCGGCCCCGCCGTCGTCCGACAGCCCCGAGGCCACCAGGCTTCTCTCCACCGCTCACACCTGCTTCCTCCTGTTTGCCTTCACTATTCTTCAAAAAATAAAATTGCACTTAGTGCCGCCGTTATAAAATGTGTTAGTGTCTCCTCCTCCTCCTCCTCCTCCTCCTCCTCATCTCCTCGTCAACTGGCTAATTGCTGCCAACTGTATTCTCATTGTTTTAATATTCTGCCACCGTACTTATTTTGGTCCCGACTAATTTCCTGTACAGCGTCTCTCTTCCCGCTCTCTTCCCGCTCTCTTCCCGTTCTCTTCCCTCTCCTCTCCCTCTCCTCCTCGCGGGGCTTCTCTCCCTCCTCTCTCATCTCGGAAGCCGCCTTCCCTTTCATTCCAATCTTCAGTGACGAGACGATGCTCTTGCTCCAAATCCTTTCATTTGGAGGATTACTAAAGTGTGGCTTGATATCAGAGTTGGGGGTGTGGGGGTTGAGGAGGAGGAAGAGAAAGAGGAGGAGGGTTGACACAGAAAGAGAAGCAGCCGAATCATTATCAAAAAGTATCACAATATTCCCCAATACTGTTGTTGAGAGGCTTTGCACTATATATCACACCAGTTTCTATAGCGCTTCATAAAAAAATGGTGTGATTTTGTGACTCCTAGCCATAAAAGTAGGAAGTCCTAATAATAAGAGTCTTGTGCTTTTAGTAGATGATTTATATAGAATTTATAATGTTTATTTATAATTGGAAGCAATCACATTTTAAAATTTGAAAATGTATTTATTACTATTTAGTGTGAACTTTTCCCACCTTTCTTCTGTAAGTTCATTGAATTTGAGCCTCAGCAAAATTTCATCTGTTGTTTGATCCAAATTTTTTTCTCCCCCCTCCTGGACTACGATTGGGTCACGGAAGTCACGTGCATAACCTTTTGATCATATGCACTACCCACTTTTAGAGCATCCGACTGTATGTCATTGAACCTCCCCAGTAGTCCAGTCTGATTAATTAATTAAAGACTGAAGACTTTGGAATGTTGCATCATGGGATCACTGTTTGGGCGACAGTTTGTGCTTTTCTTCAACTGAATTTTTACAAAAAAAAACAACATTTAGTCGGTGAAGGTTCTCACTCATCCAGGTCATCTTAATGTCCAAAGGCCCAAGTTGAGGCCACTGATCAAAAGATCAAGTCCAGTGGTCTCAACTTAACCCTTCTACATCAACTACTTTTGTCTATCTGAGAAAGCACCAGTGAATTACAAAACCAGGTCGCAGTCTGGGCAGCGTATTCCCTCAATTTGGCGGCACGGGTGTTTCTTGTTTTTCGTTTCATCTGCAAAAGATGTGTAGTTTCACTCTTGGCCACTAGAGGTAGACCCAAGCTCACTGGAGCAGCTCCGGGGGCCGCCTGCAGCCAAAGCAACCACACGCCCTCTCCACCCGTCCCCTCCCATCCCCTCCCCGCCAGCCAGCCCTGGAGCAGGTGCCCATGTCTGGGCCTGTCTGGCCCCCTCAGCCCCCTTTATCTGATTAATACTACTAATCCTGGAGGTGTTTCTGGCTGCCGGAGGAGTCGGCCGCCACGCTGGCCGCACTCTTGCTGGAGGTGACCAAGCGAGCCATAAGGCGCCGACGGGTTACGGCTGACATCAAGCCAACGAGGTCTCTGGGAGCTGCAGCAGCAGCAGCAGTTTCACACTCGGTCCCTTGTTTGAAAAAAAAAAGCCGCGCTGTTAGACACAGTCACTGATCACGTCCGCCACATTGAATGATGTTCCAACAGAAAACCCGTTAAAGGTCCAGTGTGAAATATTTGGCTTGATTTCTGATTATTGGATTGATAAACGCTTAATATACTGCATATAAAAACATTGATAAATGTGTCTAATCGCAGAACAATAACAATAACACTTTTATAACAATAACAACATATATACATACATGCACATATATATATATATATATATATATACATATATATATATATATATATATATATATATATATATATATATATATATAAATATGTGTGTGTATATAGCATATATATTTCCAACCAACAAAGAAGAGGTGGACGAGGTGTAGTTCACAGGCAAGCTCAGGAGAGGGATGGAGAGACTGAGAGATGCTGCACTCTAAAATATAACCACTCGATGTCGCTATTTCTTCTTCAAAACCTCCAAATATTACACACTTAACTCGAACCGGCTCCGCTCTTCTCGTTGCCAGGCGCTGCTCCCGAGCATCACTACTACAGCGAGAAGCTCGACTTTTGCGAAGGTGAGTTTGCTAACGGTGTGTGTGTGTGTAGCAGGGAGGGCGTGGGGCAGGGGGTTGGGGGTCGAGCTTGGTTCTGCTTATTCATCTGCACACTGTTGTGTTGTGTGTGCGTCTGTGCACCTAATTGTATCAACCGCCAATGGTGATCATTGAGAAACGGTTAGGCGGGAGCCACTTCCTCCTCTTCCTCCTCCTCTTCCCTTCCCCCCTCCTCCTCCTCCTTGTCCTCCACCACCTCTTCCTCCACCTCCTACTCTTCCTTCCCCCCCTTCTCCTCCTCCTTGTCCTCCACCACCTCTTCCTCCACCTCTTACCCTCACTCCCCCCCTCCTCTTCCCCCTCCTTGCCGCGGAATACAAACACTCTTATCAGAAGACGAACACTCACCCCTCCCTCCCCCCTCCTCCACTCTCCCCCGACCCCACCCCATCCACACCCTCATTTGCATGCATCTGTTTACTCCTTGCTAATGGAGGGTCTCGCTCCTTGGCTGACGTCGGTCGACACGAAAAAGAAAACAAGCGCAGAGAGAAACAGGCCTCTTGTTTTTTTTTTCATCCTTCTGCTGAACTTCCTGTTGTGAACTATCAGGTGGAAAAATACAGATGCACAAATTCAATTAGCTGATTTTTTTTTTTTTTTTTTTTAAAGAATTACATTTTCATACCCCTTCCCATATGCTTCCCTTCCTCCGTTTAACCACTAGAGGTGGGGGGTGGAGGGTGGTGGTGAAGGGAGGCCTGGGAAATTAAAATGAAGGGTCCTCGGTGTTGCGACGTGCCGCTAACTGCCAGCTCGTGTTTTGGGAGATAACTGGAGTCCTCATGCTGAAATATTTGCCATGTGCGTGTGTGTGTGTGTGTGTGTCAGAGGAGACGTTTTGCTTTCCGCAGAATATTTTTTTATCCCCTTCAGCGCATCAATCTGTGAGCAGCAGACTCGTCCCGCTCAGACCAAGCATGGATAAAAAAAAAAAATTTAATCTAATCTCTGTAGTTTTTTTTTGCTTTTCACTACTTAGTCTTTAAATTTTGAATTTGAATGGCTCAATCAATTCATTTTTTCCTTTTCTTTTTTTTTTTACTTTAATTAAAAGGGAAAAACTTGTGACGATCAGATTTTTCGGAGTGCAGTTGCGCTCAGGGTAAAAGTCGAGAGCGGGAGTCTCTCGTCACCCGTCCTCGCTCCTTGGACACCCCCCCCCAACAACACCCACACCCTCCTCATACTGAGATCTTCCACCTCCATCTCTATAAACTTTTACCCTTTCACCCTGGTGTTTTTCTGGTTTTGGAGTGACGTGCATTCTTCTAGATTCCCATGAGGGCAACTGACAAGAAGCTTATTTCCTCCACGTCTGTGTTTCCAAAAAGCGACGGGTCACATGATCTTGAGACTTCTTGTGTGTGTGTGTGTGTGTGTGTGTGTGTGTGTGTGTGTGTGTGATTCTCTCTCTCTCTCTCTCTCTCTCCCTCTTTCCTCTCGGGCAGCGCGAGGCTATTCGTGGACCCCCAGGAACCGCCGACCGGAGAGGCTCCGCGATTCGCTGAAGGAGTTGGAGGTGCCCGCCTCTCGTCGTGTTCCGCCCCCCCCCCCCTCCTCCTCCTCCCCCTTCCTCACCCCTCCTGTCGTCTTCCTCCCTCTGGGGATTTTTAAAGTTTTCCCTTTCCGAAACGGCCGATTGATTAACAAATAGGGGCATTCTCTCCTCGCTCTCTCTCTTTCTCTCCCTCCATTCACTCTCCCCTCCGCTGCCGTTTGTTCTCCGCTCTCCCTCTCCTCTCTCATCACCTCTCTTTCGGCCCCGCTCTGTCATCACAGGGGATATTTGAGGGGATCAGGGGGGCTGCAGGCTGCCCCCTC
>NW_027466180.1:867500-920000 GCF_046127955.1 Nelusetta ayraudi | reverse complement strand
GGGGTCTCCAGATACCTGATAAAGCCCCCCGTGGTGTGTGTGTGTGTTTGTGTGTGTGTGTGTTTGTGTGTGTGTGTGTGTGTGCACGTGCACACTCTATTAGCCTCGTGTGTCCAGACAGTTTGTATTCACAGATTCACACATTTCTTTTTCTTTTTCTTTTCTTTTTTTTTTAATCAGCTCCCACTTACTTTATATGCACTCACATTTACAAGGTACTCGGGTTACACTCACATGTCCGCTAGGCGCATACGGCGCGGTGCATTGGCACACCCACACACTCACGCAGGTACACATACACACCCACTCACCTCCCGCAGAGCTCCATTCAAAGCCTCAGAGGCACTAATTATTAGAGTAATTGCGTGAGGGGGGGGTGGATTCAGGGTGTGTGTGCGTGTGTGTGTGTGTGTGTGTGTGTGTGTGTTGGGGTAAGGAGGATGTAATGGGTTAGAGGCTTTTCTCACATCTGTCACTTCTTAAATTAGCCTGAGACAATTACAGCAGAGAGCCGCAGCAGATCACACCGGCCAGCAGCATCGCCGGCGTACGATTACTGAAACCATTTACAATTACAATGAAGCTGCTTTGTGTGTGTGTGTATGTGTTATTGTTGGCTTGTGGGCACATATGGTAGTTACAAAGGTCTTGTTATTGTTGAATGCGCCGTTGCCGCAGTGTTCATTCCCAGTCAGTCTGGAAGGTGCACAACAATAAGGCTGCAAATTATTATTTTTTCATTTTGAGTTGCGCAATTTAAATGAAAAATGTTCACTAGTTCAAAAAAAAAAAAAAAAAATGCGTGAAACGCAATTAACAAGTTGAAGGAGCCAAATATGGTGGTGATGATTGTGAGAATTATACTAATGTTTATGTTTGTTGAGCAGCACTTAGAAGTAAATTTAAAATACATGACTGACTCATAAGTGATTGTGAACTTTTGTAGTCTCAGAAAAGGATTGGACATTGTGAAGAGAATCAGAATCAGCTTTATTGACCTAGTGTGTACATGCCAAACAGGGAATTTGACTCCACTTTGTCTCCATTCTCTGTACGTAGATTTAAATAACTAACAAAAAAGACAGCAAGACAGAGCCTTTAAAGAACCTTTAACGTGTTTAAACGTTTATGGTGGTTTCAACTGAATGCGAGGTCTGACCGCAGCAGCAGCAGCAGCAGCAGCAGCAGCAGCAGCAGCAGCAGCAGCAGCAGCAGGTCTCTTTTTGGTCTTTTTGTTTCACCAGCAGACATTTAAAAATGAAGCCGACTGTCCTTCTCTCCATCTGCCTCTCCAACTTTCCGCCTTGGACCAGGGTTGCCTCACCGTTTCCACCTGCCAGGGGCTCCGATTGCATCAGGCAGTCGCCGATTACACATATTTTACACCATCAGAAAATATTACTGCTTCCCCTCGGCCGATTGCTGGGCAAAGCCGCGCATATGCTCCCCGATTAGGCATCCTTAAGTGATTTTTCATAGCCGGTTTCATTTACCCGTGTTTAAATGTGCTTTGGTTAAGCTCATTGGCCTCTTATGTCAACATGCTGCAGAGGAGATGGCATTAAATGGATTTAGAGGACCCAGTGTGTGTGTGTGTGTGTGTGTGTGTGTGTGTGTGTGTGTGTGTGTGTGTGTGTGTGTGTGTGTGTGTGTGTGTGTGTGTGGTGTGTGTGCATTTGTTCGAGCGTCTGTGTGTCTGTGTGCGTGTGCACGTACCTGCTTAACTTCTTGCTGTGTGTGTGTGTGTCTGTGTGTGTGTGTGTGTTTGTAAGCACGCTGGTATGCCTGCATGTATTAATGTTTATTTAGTTATATGTACATGGGGAGTCTGAGGGTAAACCTAGAGCTGTGTACAGTATGTCCGTACTGTAATCCAGCATGTGTGCACGCGTGTGTGTGCATGTGTCTGGGGAATGTGTGTGTGTGTGTGTGTGGGTCAGGAAGGTCCGGTCACTAACTCGAAATCAGCCACCTGGTCCCAGATTGGGCCGCCGCCTGGTTTTATATCCCCTCCCTTCATTTGGGAATGAATGGGATTAAACCTAATCCCGTTTATAGACACCCAAAGAGATCAATACTAAATTGCATTTAACTTGATTTGTCTGTAATCTATTACAAAGACGCTTACTATTGCATTAAGCATTATTGCGAGACACTCAGGCACCGTTAATGGCTGTATTTTGTGATGGTTTAAGCTTTGAACCAGTTTTGATCACAAATGCTTCATAATCCAACTTTAACATTTGGGGACAGTCTGACGTGCTTGACCTGATTTTGAGATCTGATTTTTTTTTTTTTTTCGATGTATTTTTTCAAAAAAGAAAAAAAAAGTGTTTCACTTCCCCTCTCAGATATTTGCATATTAATTTGAAATTTTCACACAACAGGATGATGATTTGGAGCGTAATCATACCAACGCCAGCACGTCTATAAATACACACACGCCGTGGGTAATTGGTAGTTATATTTCTAAATCTCGCGGTGGCTTGTTCAACTCAAAGCAGGATGTATCTGAGAGACATGTGTAACACCGCCCCTTCCCCCACCCCCCAACACCACCACCACCTCCCTTCCTCCCTTTCCATTTAATTGGTTTCATAAACAGATTAATTTGAAGGAGAGGGGGGCTTAATTGCTAATCAGCGTTTCCATGCAGCTCCTGAAGAGTTGAACAGGATCAAGTGTGTTCTTTCACAACCAAAAAAAAAAAAAAGGCCTCAGAGCTCCGCCGTAAAACTGACAGGGAGGCACGAGCTGACGGAGGAGACGAGAGAGACGCAAATATTACGGGAGGCAGTGAGTGGAAACGGAGGAGGAGGAGGTGTGTGGAGGGGGGTAGTTTGGAGGAGAGAAGGAAGAAAGAGGAAAAAAGGATACACATGTTCTTCTAAACTCATAAAAAAAACAAAACGTGTCGCTAGCTGCGTTTCCATTACCCCTAGAATTGCACAAAACCTAAATATCGCAATAAAAAAAAATGGTAATGGAAACGGACATCTCGCTAAACAGACGTATCGATATAGAGGTATATCGCAAAAGTGTCATGTAAACACTTTTTTTTCGCATTTACACGTCAACAGACGTGACATAAGGGGTCACGTGACCAGTTCACTTCAAGTGAAAATGGCACGTTACGTTTGGACGTAGGAGGAGAACAACTATTCTTGACAGCAAACAAACGGTAAACAAAAAAAAGCTAACTTTTTCTCGTAATTCTCGTAAATCTCGCGGGATTTCATTAGAATTACGGCTCATGCGTTCTTACGGTTTACACCATTCAACAGAAACACCTGCAAATCGCAATTGTACTTTGTCGAAATTTTCAACATTTCAAAATTCCAATTAGAGATTGAAATTATTTTTATAAATAGTGTTTCTGATTTATTTAAGCATTTTGAAAACCAAGAGCCAACAGCATTCATTTCTTTCAGGCTGTCAACAGTCCTTGGACTTCCATAAGAATGAAAAATAATATACATCACATTCACAAAATAGCTGCAGCCATTTCGAGATTTCTCTGTCGTCAACACATCTGCTCTTTGTGTTTTGCGAGCTGGCGCCCGCTGACGGTTGCCATGTTTTTTTCTTTCTGGTTTGCAGCCGTGCTGAGCGAGCGGCTGCTTCTGCTGTCCTTCCTGGAGCAGAGCCAGGTGGCGGCCGTCTACCTCGGCCACAAGAACCCCCAGGACTCGCCAGAGCGGCGGGCGGACAAACTCTCGCCGTCTGACATCAAGGTAGAGTGGAACCCAGAGAGGGAGAGAGTTCTACTGTACGTATCAGAGCGAAGCCTCCTGCTGTGGGTGTCCGTCTCAACACTCCGGAATCCAATTCGGCTGCAATTCTATTCGGTGCAGTTGCTACGTCAAAAAAATGTTGGCTTCCTCGTGATGCACTTCACACCATGCTGCCGTAACTCCCATGATGCACCATGATGCACCAGGTGACACTAGGAATATATGCCTTTTTTTTTTTACCATGACTGAAAAATCTACAATAGAAAGATTTGTTATGAACTGCGTTTCAGGTCAAAGGTTATCCTGTCAGCCGTTTGGGGTTTCGGCTGCAGTACCTCGAGTGGCCAGTTGGGGTAAAAATCCCCGTGACACTATATTGCCAGTCCCGTATCCAGTTCTTACATCCATGGTCCGTCTCCAGAAGTGGCGTCCCGATAAGAACCACCACCCCCCCCCCACCCACACACACACACACACACACACACACACACACACACCTCTGTCAATGGGCTGCGGCTCATGCAGCCTCCAAACCTGTGCAGCCGACGACCGCAGACACACACACACACACACACAGACGCACCGCGACATACACACCACCTTGGTCCAGTGGGCTAAGCTGGAGGAAGGGAGCGAGTGTGTGTCCGGGCGGCGGGATTGCAGGGGTGTGGGGGGGTGGTTGGACTAATCCGGCCCAGAGAAAGTGGTTTTTGATTATTGCTGACCAGCAAACGCCAGCAGAAAAACCGAGGAGGAATGAGATGGGTGGGAATGGAGAATGTGAGGTGTGTGTGTGTGTGGTGGGGGGTGAAGAAGTGTGATATTAACCCCCCTCCCCACAACTCCTTCTTTTCCAATTTCTAATCTGTTAGTGATCTCCAGTTCAGACTCTTTGTTGCCGTTATCGTGCCATGTTCCTCCATCATTTGCTTCTGCATTTCCTGTCCGAAGCAAAAATATCTCCTCCCGGGGGGGTCGGAGAGGGAGTTCTGGGGGGTGCCGGCAGGGCCAGACATGGACCACTGAACCTCAAATCTGCTCTACTCATACCACGCCGCCAATCACTTTCTGTATGTTTCTGGCCTTTTACACTCACGCTCTCTCTCTCTCTCTCTCTCTCTCTCTTTCTCTCTCTGTCCCCTAACAACAGCCTTCTGAAAAAGAGAGTTTGTGCGTTTGGTAGCGATGAGCAGCAGCAGCTGCAGCTTCACCTTCTTTACTTTTGTCCAATGCATCCAAAAAAAAAAAACATTGTTTTCTATAGTTTTAATATCTGCGCCTCCAGATCTATGCATGCATTGCCCCAGCAACACACACACACACACACACACACACACACACACCACCCCAAGTGCCACGAGAGCTCATTACCGCGTGTCTCTTTGCTGTGGCCTGTAGACCGTAGCGGACCTTCCCAAAAATATGCACATCACTAAAGCAAGTTGCCCAACAGAACAAACACTCGCACACACGCCATAAATAATGGAAGATAAAAAATAAAAGCCATAGACAATCAACATAAACAGGGCGGCGGGCGAGGACGGAAGAATGAGGTTCAACTTTCAAAAGAAGAAAAAGAAGCCCTTCAGGTGTAGATATGTGGACAGTGTGAGTCAGTCAGTAGCACTGTGAGTCACTGATGGGCTTATTAGTCGGTCGATATTCTGTTTGTCAGCGTTGGTGGTGTTTGGACAGTTCAGTGGTTTTGATCTTGAAAATGAATAAATAAATTAATTAATTTTAAAAAAGGCCAACAGGGGTCAGAAACCAAACGGAACGGTCAAATAATAGCAAGCAAACCAGATGTGAATAAAACATCGATTAATGATTCAGTGAAGTTGGAAAACAGAGATAGCTGGTGCTGAGAGCCGTTTGAAGATCTTCAAAAGACGTCATCTGCTCAATTTTTGAGTCAAAACCAGGGATGGGTTATAAGAACTGGATACTGGACTTGCAACATGTCAGCGTGGACGTTCTTTCTCAGTGGCCGCTTGAGGTACTGTAGCCCAAAACCCTATTCTGCCCAAAAAGCATTTTCCCCCATTAGGGTGCAATACAAAACCAGCAAAATTGCTGACAGGACGACCTTTGACCTGAATCACAGTTCATAACAAATCATTCTATTGTAGATTTTTAAGTGTTGGACTTTCAGACTTTCCAAAAAAATATAAAGGCCAGAAAATCATCAGAAAAGAGTTTTATATCCCCAGTGTGACGTCACACCATCATAGGTGTGGCTGTCTCGGCTCCTTCTGATTGGCTGATGCGTCCTGATGCGTCCTGATGCATCATGCTAGTTACAGAGGCATGATGGGAAGTGCTACATGCTCTGTGGGCAGCATAATGCGTAAGCCAAAAAACTTCTTGGACGAAACTTTAGCAGCCTGTCGTGTGTGTCTAAATGCAGATCACGTGCCTGGAACTGGGTCAGGGTCAGGGCCGCAGGCTTCGCAGACGTGTGTGTTGGAACCGAATCCAGGAGGTGGCGCTCTGCTGGTGGGACCTGGACGAGTCGGCCGAGGAGGCGTGGCCCTGGAGCCCCGCCCACTCACAGAGGAACAACCTGGTCCTGCTGAGCTGCTCCCCCACTGAGGGCCTCAAGGTGGGTGTTTATCTCGAAAATAACTCTTAAAACACTGAAAAAAATGGATGAAATACAGCAATTTTATGACTTACTGGCTATTAATTCTATTTCTTCAAGTTCAGTGGGGCGGATTAAAAAGCTTAAAGGGCTGCATATGGGCCCCGGTCCGTAGTTTGCCCAAGCCTGGTCTAAATTCTTTACTTTGAGTGAAGAAAATGTGGGACGCAAACAAACGTCCATGCTCTGGCTTGCCTGGGCTGGACTAGGGGTGACTGGGTCCCGTGGCTGCGGCATTGAAGCTGCTGGGTTCTGTTCCAACTGGAGGGGCGACATTGGATGTTGGTTCTATACCCTGAGAGGGATGGAGTCGAGAAAAGAAGAAATGACATTCAGTGGTGAAAGGCAAAGGATGCTTTATTTATTTTTTTGTGGACACACGCGCAGTGACCTGGACGCTGTCCTTTACTTACACCAGTGGTTCTCAAACTTTCTCTGTCACGTCCCACCTTGGAGGAAGAAAATTTGGGGCTTGAAGCCCCAAATTTGACGTGGCTGTGTCTTGAGGGATCCCAATGAACCTGCAAGTGGTCCCATGTCTCGAGGAGAAAGTTGACTTTTGACCCCATAGACTTGCATGGCATTAGGGTTAGCGATAAGGCTGGAATTAGGGTTAGGGTTACTGCTGGAATTAGGGTTAGGGTTTCGGGGTTCCTCATGGGCTAGAAGCCCCAAATTTGGCGTGGCTGTGTCTTGAAGGATCCCGATGAACCTGCAAGTGGCCCCATGTCTCTAGGACAAAGTTGACTTTTGACCCCATAGACTTGCATGGCATTATACACACACACACACACACACACACACACACACACACACACTCAAGGTGTGAGGAGGTAGTGGAGCTCTGGAGGACGGTGTTGTGCGTTACAGTCACATTAGGAAGTGGCACCTCCACACAACGCCTTAGACCAACAACACCCTCTCAGCCTCTGCTCCCCACCACACACACACACATACACACACACTGACACAAGCTGTGTTTGCATGACAGTTTTTCACAAAATAAAAGCGATATTTCTAAAATTAGGAGGTGGGTTTGGGGGTTCTTGAATATTGAAATAAGCAAAGCAGATGTTTGCCGTTGTTTTTTCCCGCCTCTTGTTTTTTTTTGTTTTTTTTTTCCTTTGGAAAGCTCTCCTAATACTTATCACACTGCCTCACCTAGTTTATTCTCTCCCTGTGCCCCCCCTCTCCTTCCTTATCCCCATACCCCCCTTACCTCCCTCCTACCACACCCCCACCGCAGCCTGTCCTCCCCTCTGCCTCCTTCTCCACCTCCCTCCCTCCTTCCTTCCTTCCTTCCTCCACGCTTCCACCGACATTAAAGTCTCTTGGCGCTGGTTGTGCGGCGCTGCGCTCTAATGGAAGCGTTTGTTGTCATTTTTCAGATGCGCGGTGTGAAATTAAGCGAACAGTTTATGTAAAGAGCCGTGGCGGGAATCAAACGGCGGGCCTCACATCGGGAGACGCCAGCGACTTCAATCACTTCAAGCTCATATATATGTTCCTTTTGTTCACTTCGCTATCTGCCTCGCTAAGCCAATTTTCTAGCCAGTCTCTCGGCATTTTAAAAAAGTCTGATTTTTTTCCCTCCCCTATGTGGTCTTAATTCTTGTGCCCCCCTTACCACCCCCAACAACTCCACCCCCGCCCCCCCACCCCCCATCATGCTGATAAGTGGAGACACGGCATGGGAAGGGGGGAGAAAAACACATACATAGTTGGAATTTTATTTTTTTTATGCAGCCAGTTAACATTTTTAATTATTCGTGCTTCATGCCTCCCCTCCCCCTTCCAACAGACAAACACACACACACACACACACACACACACAAACGTTTGTGGAATTTAATAATCCTAATCAAAACAAAACACCAGATAAATAAATGTTTTCTTGCTTATTTTTCGTCATAGGTGTATTTTTGTTGTGTGGATTTGCAGGCGCGTGATGATTATTCTGTTTTCTGTCACCAAAATACTTCCCCCGTTGGTCTTTGATCGGCTTTTGTGCGATTGTTGTTGTCTTTAAAGGCAAAATTGTCTTTCCTGCCAATGTTTTTTTTTTTTAACCACACTAACACGGTCCGCAGTCTGTCGCTGAACGCCTCGGAATTGGGAAAATTCCATCATTTGAACGCATGTTCTTGCTCAACTTTTCACATTATGTGTGCCCTTTGTGATGTCATCAAGGACACTGATAGCGCTGCCAAGCAACACCTCGAGCCAGGCATTGGACAAACGTGTAGAAGGTCCAGCAAATCATCGGCTTAAGCAGTAACTGAAAGACGTTTTTAGCAGGTGGCTGTAAACAAAGGGCTACGTTTGCTGTTCTGGAGACATGCAGTTATATATATATATCATCTTGGAACGCTTTCCTCCAGAATTCAAGATTAAGACTAATAATATAGGACCTTTGAATCATTATTGGCTTCAGCTCTGCCTTACAAGACCATTACTGACATACTCTGGCCAGATTAATTGCTAGATATTTTCAGCTTGACCTCTTCTCTGTAAAGTGCATAAAAAGCTAAAGAGCTATTTTAAACATCTCGTTGTTGCTCCGAAAAAACAGGCAACGAACTCAGTAAATTGTGCAGGCGGTAGGAGGAAGGCTCCTTGCTCTGTAGCAGCAGATCATTCACACGGTGGAAAAGGAGCGAGGGTGGAATCCAAAGAGCAGAATTACCAGCAAGCTCGGCTGCTTTCAACGAAAAAAAACAAAACGATCAAAAAAAAAAAAAAAAACGGGAAACAGTGGCGCTCCGGGTTCAGCTCCGGTGAACAACCATCCCGACGTGCCACCTTCGTGTTGGGCGGCACCAATCACCACAGTTTAGCTGTGTGTAATATTTTCTACTGGTAATCCTGCTGTATTTGTTCTCTTCTTGAAGTCGGCACCTTAAAAACTGGCCCTAATTCACCTATAGCTAAAACTTCCCAGCACCGCCCCCATTCTCCCCCCAATCCCCCTCCGACTTCCTTCATCCCTGGACTCTCCTCAGAGTCCTTCCCCGCCGCCCTCTCTCTCTCCCTCTCTCTTTCTCTCTCTCTCCCTCCCTCCTCGCTGTGGCCGTCTCTGCCCGTCTTTCTCTGCTCCGTGAGCTGGAAAATTGGCTTCAAAAGGCCACTGCTGTGAACAAGGGCCAGCCACACAGTTGGGCCCGTCCGCTTTATCTTTCGCACCATGGAGGGGAGGAAAAAAAAAGGTGCTGGCGAGGGAAAGAGACAAGAAGAATGGAGAAGAATAGTTTTGACCAGTCACTGAAACCAATAAGCAGGAGAAAGCTACTTACTGGAGGCCTCTGTCTCCCTGTCACTCGCCCACTCTCTCTCTCTCACTCTCTCTCTCTCTCACTTTGCATCTTTCTCTCTTGTCTCCACCCCCCCGTGCCACTCCGCCCCCACCCCCACCCCGGCCCCCCTGCTCCTTCCCGACTTTCTTCCTCTCTCCACTTACTTCCATTTCCTCTCCTTCACATCATCTTTTGTGCGTGTTTCCGCCCGTCTCGCTCTTCTACTCAGCTGACCTGCTGCCTCTCCCCACCTTCCCACCTCACCGTCTGTGTCATTCCTCCCCGAGCTGGTTGCTGCCACAATCTAAAATTTCAGTTCATTTACAGGTCAGGCTGCTCAGAACGGTATTTTTCAGCCAGAAGCTCCGACAAGTCGCAAACAATGTCTGAGATTAGCGCCCCCGCTGCTTCAGCGGCAGAACTGAATGGCGTTTTTAACATCACAAGAACTAGATGACAACGGCCGCATAAAGTCGTTTGTTCATGTTTTGGACCTTTCCCATTTAGCTCAGCTGAGTAAAGCTAAGCTAAGCTAAGCTAAAAAAAAAAAGAAAAAAAAAGGAGCACAAATTAGTTTCAAAACTCTGATTTGCTGGCTCCCCCGCTTGTCCAAGCAGGCCGTAGCCGTGCGTATAAAACCCTTTCCTGCTGTAGGAGCAACCCCTTGCCTCGGAGGGTCACCTATCGGGGGGAGGCAGAGCTGAATCAGCCGCACGCCGTCCCAGACGGCGGCGAACGCGCTAGCACAGCGGGCAGCCGGCAGCGAGCGCGGGCACAGGATGAAAAGCCGAGAGGATGAGAGGTCTTGTGATTCCTGTGACAGCATTCTGGTGTTGGTGGTGGGCAGGGGGGGGGAGTGAAAGGGGGGAGGAGGGGTGAGGAGGGGTGCGGACTCCAACAACAACAAACGGCGGTGTGTGTTTGTGCGGCTGTGTCACTTTGTCCCGGCAGAAACGCACCCATCCAGAGAACTGCCACCCCTCCACCCCCTCCCGAGGATGGCTTGAGACCCCTTTACCTCCCGCCTCAAATTAACACACACACACACACACACACACACACACACATGCAGCACCCACCCCCCAGGGAGCAGCAGGAGCTAGCTCTGGGGGGATTATGGAGGAGGAGGAGGAGAAAAAAAAAAGCTTTCAGGAGGAGCGTCATCTGCTTCTCTCCTGCTGTAGAGCACGGGCAGGCAGAAAAAGGGAAGAAGAAGAAAAAAAAAACCCTCCTCCTCTCTTCCTCCTCCTCTAAGTCCCTTTTTGGCAGCGCCTGCCAAAAAAACTGGGCCGGCCGGCTTTGTGAAAGGAGAGAGGAACGACAGGCAGCAGATCCTCTTTCTGTCTGCACGGCGAAAAGAAACGGCCTCGTTTAGCCAAAGCTGCCGCGCTCGACACTGGGGCTCTGATGGAGGCTCTGCTGGGGGGGGGGGCTCTGTTGGGGGGATGGTGGCTCTGCTGGAGGGGTGGAGGCTCTGCTGGGGTGACAGAGGTTCTGCTCAGGTGATGGAGGCCCTGCTGGGGGGGGGTGGAGGAGGCTCTGACAGTGGCCCTGCTGGGGTGATGGAGGCTCTACTTGGGTGACGGACGTTCTGCTGTAGGGGTGGAGGCCCTGCTGGGGTAGAGGACGCACTGCTGGGGCGGAGGAGGCTCTGCTGGAGTGGTGGAGGCTCTGATGGGGTGGAGGAGGCTCTGCAAAGTCAGCTTGTTTGATTCAATACCGAGTGGCGGGCCACAAGGAACATGTTTTCAGAGCCAAGCCGCTGGCCACTTAAATCAGTTGGCGGGCTGCTGTTGGCCCATGGGCCATAGTTTGGACACCCCTGCTTTACGTCAATCAACAAAGACATGACTTGAGATGCTGCAGTGTGTAAGTTTGAGGCCTTTTGTCTGGCCACCACCTCTGCACTCCCACCACCACCTTCCTTACATTTCTGCGGAGGATAATCTCAATTCTTGGATTTGTCGGCGGGTCAGATTCAGTAATTCTGAGCTGCTGAACGTCGACTTGTCGTCCTCTTCATGTTGCGACGTCCCTGGTCGTTGGCGGAGCTGTTGGCGCCTCCGACAGGTAAACAGAGGGCGGGAGGTGGCGGGGGGAGGGTGTTTATCGGCGGGTGCCAAAGCCGTGGCGTGCGGAGGGAGAAGCCGCTGTTGACCTTGGAGTTTTAAATGGACCGTCTTATCGTGAGCCCTCCTGACTGACAGCCGCAGCCGCTCCGTCTCCTTCACCTCAGAGGCGTTCGGGGGCCAACTGCCACCGCTCACCTCTTTGTCTTTTCTCACACACGTCTTCCGCCTCTCCTGCCTTCCCCCTCTTTTTATTCATGTGGAAACAGGTTTGCGGCAGCGGCATTTCATCTCTCACTGGGAAAGAAAAGCTAAAACCGAGAGGATTTGTCAAGGAACAAAAAATGGCAATTCAGAAACAAAATTATGAGATTGCTGGTCTGAAACAACATTTCTTTTCCTAATCTAATGCAACAAAGTACCAAAAGAAACACTAAACTTTAATTTTGCTCGATAATGGATGTTTTTTGAAACAAAATTTACAAATTTATTAATTCAAACGTTCATGATGAAGCTGGAGGTTTTGTTTGAATGGTATAATAAATGAAGTAGTTCTTTATTCATAAAGGTACAATTTTGACCTGATGGTGGCATTAACTAAACTAAAAACTAAAACTAAAAACAGGGTGTAGTTTGACACTTCTTGTGGTCCTTCCTCCTCCTGGGAGATGACCTCCCTCTCACCTGCGTGTCGTCCTCCTCTCCCAGGTGCTGGGTTCGGTGCGGACCGAGGGCAGCCCACTGGACTGCTGCTTCAGCCTCCTGCAGCCCCAGCAGCTGCTGACGGTGGAGTCGACCCCCCCGGGCTGCAGGGTCTCAGGGTCCTGGGCCGCCACCGCCTGTGTCTACGACTGCGGCCGAGATCGTCTGCGGCGCCTGTCAGTGACCCGCGTCCCGCTGCCGTCCCGCCCCGTCTGCTGCTCGTGGCACCCGGGCCAGGCGGCGCTGTTGCTGGGCCTGAGCGACTCCTCGCTGGTCCTCCATGACCAGCGCCGGGGGGTCTCACTGCTGGCGCCCTGCCCCGTCACCCCCGCTCGGCTGGCCTGGCACCCCGCCGGGGCGCTGCTGGCGGTGGTGGGCGGCGGCGACCAGCTGATGTGCTTCGACGTGGGCCTGGCACCCGTTGGCGTAGCGCTTCTAGCAGAGGAGGAGGAGAAGGAGGCCTCGGCCAGCACGCTGAGGCTGTCCCAGCACGTGCGCTGCGGCGGTGGACTGGAGTCCCTGTGCTGGGCCAGCGACCTGGAGGGAGGCGGCGGCGCCACCCAGGGGACCGACACACTGCTGTTGGCCTTCCATGGAGGACCAATGGGGGCGCTGAAATTCAAACTCGGTGGGTTTAACAAACGCTTTAATCAATCAATCAATCAATCAATCAATCAATCAATCAATCAAATTTTCTTTGTGCAGCGCTAAATCACAGCCTAATGGCGTCTTAGTGAGTTGCATGGTGAACAAACAAATACATACAAAGCTCTCATAGTATAGATATAGATGTACACTACCAGTCAGAAGTTTGAACACACCTGTTTCTTCTTTATCTTTACTACTTTCTACACTGTAGAAACATACTTACAATACAAAACAATACATACATACAAGACTTCAAATACATGACCAAGATATGTGGATTAATGTGGCAAAATAACAAAAAAGTTCAATACCTAAACATGTTATGTTATATATATTTCATTTGAAGGGTGGCTATTCTAGATCATCTAATATATAAAACTTGTTTGAGTTATTTCACACTTTATTCTTTTAAACATATTCCATATGTGTTCATGCATAGTTTTGATGCCTTGAGTGACAATATACAATGTAAATAGTCCTGAAAATGAAAGAAAAGCCATTAAATCAGAAGTACGTGTCCAAACTTTTGACTTGTAGTCTATAAAAATACTTCCAAAGGATTTCATGACATCATCGCCGACTGGTCCGCCCAATGAGCTTCGAGGTGTTTTCTTGAATGACCGTGCTCTTTCCAGATGTTGACTGAATGCAGGTTGAATCCAGATGATTCTGGTGGAATTGTTCCATGTGCGACTTCATTCAAATCCCCCCTCTTTTGAATTTACACGTCCCCGCTTGAGGGACACAGTTACTTTTTTTTCTTCTTCAAAGCACCACAGGTTGAATATGTAAAGGTGATGTTACCCCCCCCACATCCCCTTGCCTACCCCCCCTGTTCCCGGGGGTCCGACGCCGTGTCTGAACCCTGCTGTGTAAATACTCGCCGAGCTCTCCCGCTGCCGCCGAGCAAAGTTAATTTGTTGACGGGCGGGAAGGTGAGCAGGAGTCACGCTCTCAGAGGTCATTCAATAATCGCCCCGGGGGCAAGAGCCCCCCCACCACCACCTCCCCCCAGGTGCATTCTGGGATGCATTTTTCCGATAAATCGTTTACAGTGGCTACGCAGTCCCTCGGGGCCCCCAGATAAAGTTTGCCAATCAAATGTTTTTTTTTTTTTTTTTCTAAAGCAGCCGATCACACAAACACAGACAGACACACACACACACACACACACACACACACACAGGTGCGGCCTCGACACACATAGACACACACTTCCACTCACACGGCGTCTTTAATTGTGACTTTGGAGGGAGGAAGGATGCGACAGTCGCTGCTCAAGTTTGAAAGCAGGAGTGTGGGGGTGGATGGAGGGAGGGAGGAGTGTGTGTGTGTGTGTGTGTGTGTGTGTGTGTGTGTGTGTGTGAGCAGCGAGAAGGGGGGAGTGTGTCTTCCAACAATAGCTGCTCCTCCTCTGATCGTCTGCCAAGGTTTTGATGAAGAAAGTCACTGCGCGTCTTTTCTCCATGATAATTCCCCCCCGCCCCCCAACACCCCACCCCCCAACACCCCACCTCCCTCCGCAGCCCCCCCGTTTACATATTCGCTCATGTGCGTGTTGCAAATTCTTCTATTCCTGTGCTTCTGCGCACACACACACACACACACACACACACACACACACACACACACACACACATTCTACTCACTGGCTTGTTTGCTCCGTCTCCATATTGACTTGTTTCATAAGGCGGCAGCAAGCAGCAGCAACATGACAGGAGGGAGAGTCGGGAGGCGGTGAGGAAGAAAGACTTGGCTCAGCTCCAAGCTCCCTTTTTTTTTCTTCTCCTTCTTCTTCTTCTTCTTCTTCTTCCATAGGAGGCAGCCCTCCTGGTTCACCCCCTCCGCCCCCACACTCCCCTCGCTCGCAGCCAGTTATCTCATCTGGGCACACGTTGGCCTCGGCTGGGCCTGCTGCACCGGCGCAGGCTGCACGGGGGCCACAGCAGGGCCGCACAGGGGGAACGCGTTTTTTTTTTTTTTTTTTCTCAGCCCAGTTGGGATCCCAAGGAAATGCAGCGAATATCTAAAGGAGAGTCGCAGGGACTGATTGTGAGGCGGCTGTCGAATGAATAATAATTTATCTCACGTGTTGTTAAACCAAGGGGGCGGGGAAAACAGCCAGCAGGCACCGCTGGACGGCAGCTGCTTTGAGTTCAGTACTAAAAACGTTCATTTTGTCTTTATTGATAGATTTATTCTTATTTTCTTTTGTTCAGATGAATAAAGATGTAAAGATGTTACCTGCTTAATTGAGTTCAGTTCCTGGTATTGACAAAACATTGACCTTCTGGAGGTACGTTTTTCCCCATTCCTGCCTTATTTTAATGTTCATTTAGCTTGATTATCTTTACGGCTCAGCAGTTTTTTCTTCAGATTGATCAGCATTTTGTCTCAGTTCAGACGTGGCGGCTCCTTTTCACTGGATTCAACGGTTCCTTGGTCGTAGTCAGAGAGCAGCAGACAGAGATCACTGCCGCTTTTCAAAGAGGTGATTTCTCTGATTAGAATCAATGTGGGGAAGGAAAAAAAAAACTAACCGTCGCTTAACATGCAGAATAGATTTCAGGGCAGAGTTAACACTCATCTCTCTCTCTCAGTGTATCTCACTGTCACACATACACACACACTCACTCTCTCACACACGCACACAGGTCGGCAGACATTTGAATAAAATCCATGTTCCAACTGTGTACACCCCCAGGGATTAAACAGGCTTTTCAGCTAATTGATTGAGAAGTCAATGTGCGTCTGGACAATCTACTGCTGCCCAGACGTTAGACAGATCCATTGCACACTAACTTAGCTTAATCAAGTGCTGCTGGTGTTCTGCAGGGTCAAGCAAGGATTCTGTGTGTGTATGTGTGTGTGTCAAATTAGTGTGAGAGTGTATTTTACTTAGTTGCTCTGCTAAAGAACTGTTATAGTAGTATGAAATGAATTCTATCTCTTTCACCCATACATTAAACACATCAGGTTCTTCATAAATGTGCACTAATATCCATCCATCCATCCATCCATCCATTTTCAAGACCTTCTTCCTACTGCACTCAGGATCTCGGGGGTCTGCTGAAGCCTCTCCCAGCTGTCATAGGGGGAAGGCAGGGTGACACCCCGGACCAGTGGCCATCACCGAGCCACATAGAAACAAACAACCATTGGCACTCACACACACACACACCTATGGTCAATGAAGACTTTGCACATGCAAACTCCACACAGAAAGGTCCCAGGCCGGGAATCGAACCCACAACCTTCTTGCACTGCCCTGCCCCTGCACTGATATCATAGGACTTAATCATTTCCTTTGTGTGTCAGGGGCGCTGAGCGTCGGCGTCGGCGGCCACATGGGACCCGGGCAGCTGCTGCAGCAGCGGCTCCGCTGCAGTCAGGTTAGAGAGGCGCTGTGCATCCTGGAGGCCATGGACTGGAGCATCATGGGAGATGAGTGCCTCCGGGCGCTCGGCTCGGTGGCCAATCACCTGTTGAGACTGGAGCTGAGCGCGGAGAGAGAGGGTGAGCGAGAGTCGGCAGAAACTTGAGGCAGTGCAGGTCTCCAGGTGATGGCCGCCTGCAGTTCACACGGTGTGTTTCCCCCGTCGCAGCCCAGCTGGAAGCAGCCCTGGGTGTGTTCTACGCTCCGCCTCTCCCCCACTCTGACGACGTCCTGCAGGAGTACAGGGAGCCAATCAGCAAGTATGCACGCCGCTTCTTCCACCACCTCCTCAGGTAACTCCTCCCACTCCGTGCTGCTGCTGCTCACCCTCACTTGGGGTCAAAGGTCAAACACTGTGACACTGTCATCTCCAGTACTCCATCCATTCAAACAACACAGGAGTGGCTCAATTGAAGCTCAGTTTAAAAAAATAATTATTATATATTATTACATATATTTCTTTTGTTATTTAAATGATTATTGATTTTCAAGGAACATAGAAAATCAAATAAATGTATACATCCATGGCATATCATAAATAAAGAAAATATAAAAAGTAAAGTTTATACTGCACAAACAAACATAAGAGTCCAAAAACTAAGAAATCTGGTACAAAAATAAATAAGGTGTTGCATTCAGTTTCTGGTTTACCTTGTATAGTTTCAAAAAAGTTCCCAATATAATAACATTAGAAATCCCTATTTTATTCATTCTTAGAAATACATTCCAAGAAGTAAAAAAGCCCTGTCAGAAACAGACATGCAGTGTGAGCAACGTTGAATAGGTCTCAGTGCAGTTGACTGGAGCTATTTCAAATGAATAAATGAATAAATAATAATAATAATAATAATAATAATAATAATAATAATAATAATAATAATAATAATAATAAATAAATAAATAAAAAGTCTTTTAAATTTCCCTGCTGGCGCTCTGACACAGCTTTGAGTCATTCACGAGGCTCCTGCACCTGTTTACACTTTTGTTTCATTCTCCCTTCTGCCATGAGAGCCTTTTGAAACCGCTGAACGACTGAAATAGACCCTGTTGTTCCCACACACTGCTGCCTCGTCGCTCTCCATCCTGCAATTACCTCACCCCTCATCCCCCTCCCCCCACCAGCACCACCTCCCTCTGTTCCTCTGTACGTTTGGCATCCCTCCTCCTCGCCGCTCTTATCACCTACCTGCATTCTTTTTCTCTCAATCAACATCAAATAAAGGAGGCTCCCCTCCACCCTCCCTCTCTCTCTCTCTCTCTCTCTCTCTCTCTCTCTCTCTCTCTCTCTCTCTCTCTCACTCTCTCTCTCTCCCTCTCTCTCTCTCTCTCTCTCTCTCACTCTGCCTGTGTTTGTTTGTTTCATGTTGGCTCCAGTCGGGGAAAGTTGAGGTGTCTTGTAGCGGGGAGATACTGCGCTCTCTCCCCGGCTTTAGTTCTCGATAATGGGAAGAGGACCTGCTACTCTCACTTCAATTATTGACAGTTTTGTGTGCAGTCTCGTGTGTGTATATAGATGCGCGTGTGTGTGAGACTGCGGGTAGAGGGAGTTGTACATCTGCGTGCAGACGGAGCCACGTCTCACCTTTGCATGCAGTGGTTTTCACTCGCGGTTCAGGTCGATGATTTATTTTGTCTTCTGTCCATCGGCGGAGCTTCCTGTTAACACCTTTTGCTTTCCCGGCAGACACGAGCGCTTTGAGAAGGCCTTCCTGCTCGCCCTGGACCTGCAAGCCAGAGATTTGTTCATGGTGAGTGCGTTGGAATCCAGTGCCATTTCAAAGTGTGTGCCCAGAATTTAGCAGGAGGCAGTAAACATAGGGCTAAATAAACGGCTCTCCTGGAGCTCTGTCACTGAATCCTGCAAGGCTGCTCCATCAGAGTCCGGGAACAGTACAATATTCTGTATATGCAACGATGTCGACAGACTTTTTCAGGGATTTCTTCTCAAGAAGCCTTCAGTTAGTACCTTTAAACAGCATTGATTTTTTTAAAAATAGATATTAATCCTTCTATCTGATGCTGACGGTCATTGAACAATTTTTATCAACAGTTTGATAACAAACTAAAGTTTTAGAATTTACTCAAATGTAAATCTTACATTTCCTGCAAATGTGTGCATGTGTGTGTGTGTGTGTGTGAGAGCGTGCGTGTGTGTCAGAAGGCAGGTGTGATCTCAGTCTGGGCCCCTATCTTTTCACAGCCTCCGTGGCCCCTCTGCTCTCCCCTCATCTTCCCTCTAACTCGGCCTTTCTTCCACTCACGCTGAAATGCTCCTCCATGTGTTTGACCCCCTTTTTCATTGGGAGGGGTGAGGTTGGGGTTGAGGGGGGCAGGGGCCCTTTGCTCCATGCTTCACCAACACCCTAAACATTAATACAGTCACACACACACGCACACATGCACGCACGCACACACACTCTTCTCTCGCTCCCTCAATCACACCGATAGCACTGGTTCCAATTACCTCCCCACTAAGTAGTGCTGCTGGGAAGCCGAATTGAAAAGGTGGAGTCAAGCCTGTGGACCTTGAAAGAGCGCAGGGTGAGGGTGGGGGAGGAGTAGGGGGTGAGGGGGTCGGGAAAAGGAGGGGGTTAGCGGTGTAAATGGAAAGCTATATGAAAAAAAGAGAGAGTGAAGAAGGAAAAAAGCCATTGGCCTCTCCCTCCCTCTCTCTCTCTCTCTCTCCCTCTCTCTCTCTCTCTCTCTCTGGATGTGTGGAGAGATGAAGATGAGCAACTTGCGACGGAGGAGGCAGATTGTAAATCCTGTATTTATTCAGGTTTGAACCTGGTCGAGCCGGGAGGAATCCAAACACAGCAGGACAATGGAGCCCAGACAGCAGCAGCAGCAGCCGCTCTGAGCTGTCAGGACTGACTGACACCACCGGCCACTAGGCTGCGCTGGCCTCTGCTCGTCCACTAAACTTTTCAATTAATCAATCAATCAAATTTTATTTGTACAGCACCGCACAACAGTGCCCAAGGTGCTTTCCAGAGTAAAACATAATAAAAGCAATACTAGTAAAACATAGTTTAAACACAACATTACAGCAAATGCGCAACTATAAAACAAGAATAAAATGCAAAATTTGTGAACCATAATTAAAACACAAATGTAAAACCAACAAGCAGCAGTTCAGTCAGTGGCTATGTATGAAATGCCAGCCTGGATAAATGAGTTTTTAGCTGAGCCTTAAAAGCTGTGATTGTAGTCACAGCTTGTAACTGAGCTGGACGAGAGTTCCACCAAGGAGGTGTGATCAGAGGAGTGCAGAGTCCTGACTGGACGGTGAACAGTGATCAGTTTGCTGAGGAGGTCTTGCACGAGGCCCACTGTGATGTCACCAACGGAACTTGCTGATACATGACAGTTTAACCCCTCTACGACATGTGGAGAGTCCAACGGTGCTCCGGCCTGAAACCAATGCGAAATGCGAAAGGCTGCTAAAATGATCTCCAAAAATGAAATGAAAAGAGAATAATCTGGGATCTTTTGCATCATTGTCTGACAAGCACAACAGAAAAGAGGTGCAAGAGGGGGCGAAAAAACCCAACAAGCTTTTCACTCAAACTTTTCATGCATCAGTGACCAAGAGAGCAGCGGCTCGTCACCTGAATAGAGCCACATGACAAAAAACAAAAGCAGAGTTGGAAAAAAAAGAAGTGGTGGTGGGGGTGGGGAGGGAATTGACATTTGACCCCTGGCTCCGTCCTCTCGCCTCTAATTAGGTTGTGTTGTTGCTTTAACCTGCTGCTCAGCTGATTGAGTGGAGGTGGATGGGGTTAATGAGGGCGACCTCCACCTCGGCTCGGCTCCGTCCACCGCTCCCAGTCCACCACCACGACTCAATCACACACCATCGACCTGATAACGTAGACACACTCAGACGCACTCACACACATGCGCACACACACACACACACACACACACACACACACACACACACGCAGACTTACACGCGTACTGATAACAAGCCCTCGCCTCTCGCCGAGCACCCAGCATGATACACCCCCCTTGCTATCTTTGGACCCGCCACCCATTCAAGTAGCCCATTGTTTCCCCGCCGACAATAGAGGCTCTCCGGCCTTTTATTGCTCTGGAAAAAGGAGCCTTTTGTTAAAATGAAACTCTTAATGTCGGCCTAAATTGAATGGGAGGAGGAACCGGTGGGCAAGCTGGGGCTGTTTCTGATGGCAGAGGTAGAAGTTGTGTTGGTGTGTGCGTGCATGTGTGTGGAGCCAATGGGAGAGGATTGCAGGTTTTTTTGTGTTTTTTTTTCAAATACCACTGCTGTGGATCCCTAATTAGCCTTTGATAATGAGTTGATAAAGCAACCAATTAGGTCACTTGTCAGCCGAATCAAGTTGATGACAATTTTTTTCCTCCTCTTCCTCCTGCTCCTCCTCTTGCTCCTCCCAGGTCTCGGGCTCTTGATGTGTCGCGTTAATTAAATCAAATAATTTGTGTGATAGGCCAATCTGACACCGGCTCTTTTGTTCCCCCAATGAGGGGGCCTTGTACTGTTTCTTGTTGCGATACGCCGGCGGTAAGGCAAGATGCCCCCCTCATACCCCACCTCCCACCACCAGCACCACACTCCTCTATCTGCCTCCCCTATCTGAGGCCTGGGTGGCGCGGGAGTGAGGGAGGCAGCAGGCATCGCTCGTCCCGAGCAATAAGCTCATTGTTGTTGCTCAGATGAGTAATTAGCACCATTAAAACGTTAAGTCCTCAGCTCACATCTGATAGGAGTGTTGGTGAACACAGGGCCTGTGGATAACAGGTGTGTGTGTGTGTGTGTGTGTGTGTGTCCAGGGATTATGTTAATTACTGAAATATGCTTTTCCATTTTTACGCTCACGCTCTCCTGTCGACATCGAGGTTCAATGGAAAAAAGGGTTAAGAGTGATCAAGCAAAAATCCAATCTTTTTTCCTTTAGATTCGAATGGAATAACACAAAACCTGTTTTCTGATTCTCGTTGTTTTTCCCTGATTTTTCAAAAGGGAAAAAAAAACAACGTATTCACAGATTTATTTATTTTTTTTTTTTTTCATTACGATTTGCTCAAATAAAAACGCAAAGACATAATCTGGACTTTGTGCATCTGTACACGCCTCGCCGTGGATCCATATGCCTGCGTGTCAGCCGTCGCCGTCCACAGACGCAGGCGCTCGTCTGGAAATGTGTCTATAAACGGCGGTTATTAACGTCGCCCGTTAACTCTAATCCCCGATTTATTTCCAGTCAGACCAAATATCAGTCGATAATGGGCTCTTTGGGTCCACTCACACACTCTCACACACACACGCACACGCACACACCGCTACCGCCTCCCTCCACGCTGCTCACTAAAACAGGCCTTTCTGTCGGGCGCTGCAACCCCTAAAGCTCTTATATAAATAAGATTAGTGTGGCGTTTGAGTGTCGGGGAATAAGAGGTGTAATATCTGATGGTTTTATATGCAGTATTATTGTTATCCCTGCTTAGTTGGGCTGATACTCCACTCTTCTCTCTCTCTCTCTCTCTCTCTCTCTCTCTCTCTCTTTCTCTCTATCTCTCACGCAGCTCTGCGTCTGCCTCTCTCTCCCCTCCTCACTTTTCGATTGTTCACTCGTTTATTCTCTCCCCCAGATTTAGGCGGCATTATGTGGCGCTAAGCTGGAATAAAGCGCCACCGCCGTCAGAATGTTCATATTGTTCCCTTTCTGTCAAACAAACCAACCCCCCCACCCCCCCACTCCCCGCCGCTCTCAAGCGAAAACCCCTTCGTGTCTCCCTCACCACCACCACCATCATCTTCGTCATCATCATCATCATCATCATCGACACTACCATCATCATCATCATCACACCATCATCTTCATTATCATTATAATCACCACAATCATTTTCATCATCATCACCATCATAACTGTCATCATCACCACCACCATCATCACCATCATCTTCATTATCATCACCACCACCATCATCACCATCATCTTCACACTATTATCATCACCATCGTCATCATCACCATCACATCATTGCAATGATCATCACCATCATCATTACCACCATCATCATCATCATCATCGTCGTCATCACTCTGCTGCTGCTGCCCTTCACTATTCCCTCTCTCCCATACACACACCCACTCTCGCACTAACTCACATACACACACCCACTCTCACACTCACTCCCATACACACACACACACTCTCACACCCCAGCCTCCCTCCAGCTCGGCTCCTCTCTCTCTTTCAATCTTTCCACCGCTCTGTTTGTTATCAATTAGGAAGCCTCACTCCAACCTAATTGAGGGGCCGCAGCGGCGGCGCTGGCATCGGCCCGAATTACCCTGTTCCCCTTCGTACTCCCCCCCCCCCCCCCCCATGCTCCTCCTCTTCCTCCTCGGCGCTCAGAGCCCATTTAAAGGTTCCTTTTGAGGCCATTTTGTTGTCGGCCATTTTCACATTTCCTGCCCGCTCCTTTGCCACAGAGGGCCGTCGCCGCACTATAATTACCCAATCTGTTCCCATTCATACTCTTCAATTTCAGCACACCACCTCCCACCTCCGCCCTCAGCCCCTTACCCCCCCTCCCCCCCCACCGCCCACTCCCCATCCCTCTCTACTCCCCCTCCTTTTTTGGAAACCAGTAAACCTCCCCACCACCACCACTCCCACCCCCCCATCCTTTTTTTGGCTCACGGGACACAAAAGGCGGGTTACAATATGGGAGGGGGCACTGGGGGGCGGGGTGGGGGTGGGGCCGGTGGGGTGGGGGTGCATTAGGACGGGGTGCGGCTCAGCTGGGGGCTGCCTGGAACCAGCTGAGAGGTTATCCACAGTGAGTCCCGCCACTGATGTCCTGTGATGTCGCTGAGGCGGAAGACTCCCCTTAACGCACCGTCCCCCTTTGATGGGCCCTCGGGCCCCTCGCAGCCCCTCAGCGGAGGGCCGGGAGGGGGTGGGAGTCACCTTCAAGTCAATTTCCAGTTCAGTGTTTTTTGTGTGTGTATGTTTTTGCTTTTTTGCTTTTTTAAAAAGAAATCCTTTTCAGATTGAATAGAATAGAACAGATTTACTTTATTGACTTTTAACTAAGCTGTTGCAGCACTAAAAACAATACAATACAAAAAGTGCTATGAATACTATGGAGTAATTACATTGATAACAAGAAAGATCAAAATCAATCGATATGCAACTTATTTATCAAACATTTCAATCAATCAAATTGATTTTGATATGTTGATATTTTTGTTGTTGTGTTGTTGCTGTTTGTGGCCCCCTCGCCTGGCAACAGGTTGAACCCTTTAGAACAGGGGTGTCAAACTCAAATACACAGTGGAGCCAAATCATAAAACTTGGTCATATTTATTGAAAAAATCTTCCTCCAGATATAACAGTGAAACTTTTTATATGGACCCAAACAAGTTTTGTTTCTTGGGTCAAATATGGATCAGCAAAGCTTAATACTATACAATGAATAACTTCATTACACACACATACAAAATCGAATTTCAAATAAAAAAAAAACTCAATATCAATATGAATCAGATTTTTTTTAAAAATGTATGCCCCTTTTTTATCTGCAGCCGTCTGATTTAAAATTTAATCTGATTTAAAATCTTTTTCCACTGATCATACATTTAAAATTTAAATAACAATAAACCAATGAAGATTTTTTATGTTTTCGTTTTTTTAAACATTGTTTTTTCAGCCGACAACTAAAGTGCTCATGTTGAGTCGTGACCACGGTCTTGAGAAGACACGGTTTAGCACAGTGACCTGTGGTTGTGGCGCCTGTGAGACTAACAAGAGAGGCCAGCGGCTGAGTCCACTGGCTGAGTCCAGCGTTCCAGCACTGGGCTCTGGGCTCTGGGCTCTGGGCTCTGGGCTCTGGGCAGCGATGTGCTCGGCTGGAGGAGATTTTTATTTTTTTTCCCCCATAAAGAGAGAAATACCGACGTTTGTGAAAGGTGAACAGTCACTCGCCTCCTCTCCCACTTTTGAAATGTGGCAGATAACATCCTCCCCTAGTTCAAAAAAGCGGAAGAGATGAGGGTGTGTGTGTGTGTGTGTGTGTGTGTGTGTGTGTGTGTGTGTGTGTGTGTGTGTGTGTGACAGAGAGAGAGAGAGCGAGAGAGAGAGAGAGAGCGGTTGATTTCAAAGTTTTTTGGAGGAACGCTGCTCTTTCTGATGTTTGCCTTCAAACAGATCCTCTTTTTTCCGTCATTTCATCTGTTTCTTCTTCTTCTTCTTCTTCTTCCACCCCCGCCCCCCCCCCCCCCGACACACACACACACACACACACACACACACACACACACACACACACACACACACACCTACAAAAAAAAAAAAACTATTGTCGTCGAGGTCTAGATTCATTTTAGATTAACGCTCATGTTTCTTTCTTTCTTGCATTACCTTCAAAGGACCTCCATTATGTTGCCGGCGATAAGGGCGAGGTGGTGTTGGCGGACGTGGCCAAGAGGAAAGCTAATGAAATCCAAGCCCGGGCCGTCGCAGCCAGCGGTAAGAAAATAATCAGAATGTCCGGCGACTAAAAAAAAACTCTCTCACACACACACACACAGACACACACACACACATACACACACACACACACACACACACACACACACATACACACACACACACACACACCAAACGTGACTCGTTATTTCTTGGCCACATCTGAAAACGTGAGACGGATCCGTGATGACCCAGCCCCTCCCCCACCCGCAGGCTCCTTCCCCCCGTGTTTAATAGCACAAATAAGAATCAAATCAGATGGTGTTTGACCAGGTAAATGTCATGTAAAATTGCGAGTGTGATAACATCTCGTGGTGTTGATGGAAAAAAGTGACGTCTTGAATCCGCTCCCCAAAAAAATTGCTGTTTGTAAAGTTAAAGAACTGGTCAAAGGGTTTCGCTTTGCTCGCCCGGCAGACGTTTGACTCTGTTGTTTCATCCCCCAAACGAGATTAGACCTGAAAATATGTCTTAGAAAAGTCTTTAATTTCAGAGCAATTAAACAGATTTCACCAAAGAGTTTTTTTTAAGTTTTTTCCAACAGGAAAGCCGGCGAAGGGCCTTTTTTTTTGTCATTATTTCAGGCTGCGGTGCTGCCCTTTGACTAACACTCCCCACAGCACATACCAGAGGGGATCAGGCCCAGTTCCTGATTACACACACAAACACACACACACACACACACACACACACACACACACACACACACACAATCCCTCACAGAGGCTTCAAGGGCCAATGGGTGAACAGAAAACATTCAAATTTGTGGGGAAACTAGATGAACATGTCTGATGAGTCCTTCATTGGTGCTTATAAGACACCAGAAGGCAGTGTGCTTGACAGTGTGTGTGTGTGTGTGTGTGTGTGTGTGTGTGTGTGTGTGTGTGTGTGTGTGTGTGTGTGTGTGCATGTATGCGCACACGCACGTGCGTGTGTGGAGAGAGAGAGGTATTTAACTCCGCCGTATAAGGTCACGGCCCGCAGGCTGAGTGTCTGCGTGTTTGTCTGTGAATGAAAATGAGCGTTTGTGTGACTATGAGGCCCGTTTGCATCCTGCTAGTTTTTTTCTTCTTCCTCCTCCTGCTCCTCCTCCTCCTCATCCACCTTCTCCTCCAACGCGATGCCTAACACGCACTCTCCTCCTCGTAAGCCTCTTAATTATGTCCTCGATGATTTGCCTCCATCACCTGCAGCCTGTCCTATCCTTGGACTGCGGCTGTGTGGAGGAGGGGGTGGAGGAGCAGGAGGAGGAGGAGGAGGAGAGGGGAGAGGCAGGGACAGGAAGGAGAGATAAAGAAAGGAGTGATGACAGCAGGGAAAGAAGAAATCGTTGGGCGGGGGGTAAAAAAATAAAGCGAAGATGAAAAGAATAGTACCAATTTTTTTTATTTCACCAGAGTAGAAAAAAATATATAATTACTTTTCCAACGCGTCCCTTAATTTGCGCCTTTCGCTGTTGAAACTCATTTTAAGCCAACAAAACAAAGAACAAAGAAAGGCAAAATATGATTAAAAAGAATAATCATAAAAACGTTAACGCAACTTTTTAACCAGTGGAGTTTAAAATAAAACCCAGACAAACAAAAAGGCAAAAACCAAAGGGTTTGTCATTGAAATTTGATGTTGAAATTTTGAACAATCATGAATTTTACAGCGAAAACAAAACTTCATACATTTGTGTCCCCCTGCCCCTGCCGTGCACATGCACGTCTGGAGAACCTTTTACGTTTGTGACGAGGCCCAACAGGCCGGTTCACACCAGAACAAACTAATTCCAGCCAAGGAAACGACTCTGGTGAGCATCTAACTCACACACACACACACACACACACACACACACACACACACACACACACACACACACACACACTCAAAAACACACAACCCTAAGCAAAGTCATGTACTCTTGACTCAGCTATGTTGCTTTTGTCACTCATTGTCTTTCGGATTAAGCGTTTGCAAAAGAACACATTAGAAAACACGGCTTCAACGGGCCAACGGCTCATAAACACACAAATGTCTATCCCATGTTTAAATAGAATTTGTACGGTCCTCTTTAATCTCGACAGTCGTCTCACACTCAATCAGATTTATTTAGAACGACTGCAACTCTGAACTGAGCAGATCCAACAATAAAACGATAATAAATATTTTTCCTCTGTAACTATCCTAGAAAGTTAGCTTAATTTCACTTTGCCCATTTTGCCAATAAAACGGTTGCCCTTTCACCCAAATATTCTCTTTAAATGCGTGATTTTACTGTATTTATTTTTATTTGTTAAGCTATGAGGTTACGAATGAGAGTTTTTTGCAAAGCTGGTTATCTTGCATTTGACTCTCTGTTTGCTCCCATGTTTATTTTTGGCATTTTCCAAACTGACGATGTCGTTGTTTATCGCCATTTCAATAGTCATGAAAGAAAACGAACAAAAAACAAACTTGGCTGGGAGGGTGGAGGAGTGAGTCAGTTATCACTGCAGGCTCTGCAGGCGCATTAGACTCCGAGGGTAAAAGCTGCCTTCTGCAAGACAAACACAATCTGCAGGTACATTTACACAACATCTGTTTAGGAGATGCGGCTCGTCTCGTCTGTTTGTTTGTCTCCATCCTTCCACTTTGACTTAAGCGCAGACTTAACCTGTTCCCACGCTGCTAAAACAGACACATCTTTTTTTCCTTCAGTTTGCAGCCGCAAAACTGTTTGCCCTCCGCCGCAGGTCCAGTCTGGGACTGCGCCGCCCTCCGAGGCACCTGTGTTTGTGTCAATATGTGTGCCTTTTTTACCTTTTGCGTGTGTGTGTTTGTGTGACACGCAGGCACAGCGGTTCCCCGTTTACGACTATTTGGAATATACAGTTAAACTGAAAATTTGGGAGAAAAAACACAGCGGGTTTGATCAAGAGAAGCGCATTTTCCCCCTGCAGCGGGCGGCCGACTCATACATCACACACCTCACGCACGCTTCACACACACCCTGCATAAACGGGCAGCTCTCAGAAGCGGAGTTGCTACTCCACCGCCTCAATCAAAACTGAAAAACTGACAGGCCGCCGTTCCATCGGCCGTCGTCCATGCCACCGAGTCGGACTGGGGTGATTTCGGATTTTCTGTAACTCACACGATCTATCTGGCCAATCAGAACGATTGTGGAGAACGTCACTTACAGACACGTTAGGACGCAGCCAATCAGAATGAGCTGAGACACAGCAGCCCGTACGACGTTGTGATGTCACGCTGGGAATAAACTCTTTTCTGGCCTTTTGCATTGTTTTTAAACAACTAAAAGAGCATAACTGAAAAAATCTACAACAGAAAGATTTGCTATGAATCGCATTTCAGGTCACAGTGGTCCTGTCAGATGTTTTAAAGGCGTTTATTTTTGTATTGCGGATAAATGCTTTTTTGAGCATCATTTTTATCTGGGAAGCGTCTGTGAAATCAGCTGATCCAGGCCAGAACTTTTTAAGTTTTCTTTTGAATCGATTAGCATCGGAATTGCTATTCGAAAACCTTCCTTCTATTGTTGGGATCATTTCTCACTCGTTTATCTGTTTATGGTTTTTGCGAGATGACTCAATCTCAGACGTGCGGTTCGCTCTTCGCCCCGGCCATCGCGTTGACAGCGAGACGAGGCGCAATTTCCACGCACACGTTCTTGTCGTTTTCGTCTATTCTAAACCCTGGCGAGGAGACGGCGCGCTGCTCGTCTGTTGCGTGTAAACGCAACAATGGTGGTGGTGGTGAAGGGGGGCACACACGCATGCAATGGGGTGGGGGGGGGGCTTAGGAACGGTTCCCCCCTTTCATCGCGTCGGCATCGGAGATGGCTCTGAGCCGCCTGGCTGACAAGTGTGTCGATTCGGGGAGATACGGCGGCATTGTGAGAGGCTGAGTGGCGAACGAGTGTGAGCGAAGGATCCTTTCTCTTCCCCTCCGTCTCCCTTTTTTATTTCCTCCTCCTCTTTCTGCCGAGTGGCATTTTTTTGTGTGTGTTTTTTTGGTTTTTCGTTTCTTGCCAAGGGGGAGAAGCCAAGTTGCTTCGCCCGACGCTTCGCTCTCCCCCTCACGACGAGCGGCTGATGTGACTGCGGGGCCTCTGAATGGGCAGAGAGACAAGAGCTTTATCTGGAGATCCAGTTCTCCTCCTCCTCCTCCTCCCCCTCCACCTTCTCCAACCTCCTCCTCTCCGCTTCCTCGGTCGTTACGCTGAAAGCCTGTTAGCTCCGGTGTGTGTTAAAGGAGAAAAGGAGGAGGAGAAAAAAACAACAAAAAGAAGACGAAGCCCAGTGTGTGTTTTTTCGTGTCCTCCTCTCGGCTCCGTCTCTCTTCTGGCTCCCCAAAAAAAGGAGAAAAAAGAAAAAGGAAGCCCCTCCGCTGCTGTTTGACTTCCTCGTCGACATTCACAAACTTCACTGGCATGACGTGTTCGTCGGAGATGGGGATTGTCGAAGCGTGACGCCCAAATTTGCCAAAAGCCTCCAGCCCGCTGACACAAAGCGCACAGATATGAAAGATTACAGGGCTGAGAATACGGCGCAGACAAGGTGCCGCCACTAGTTGGCGCCGGTAAACGTGGCGGGCCGACGTTGTCCCGTCCCACGGAGGTGCTGAAGCGTTCGGGGGTGAGGCGGAACGAAAAAGAACATGCAGCGAGAAGGTGGATGACAAATTGAAGGAAAAGCCAGAATTTAAAAGCTGGCAAGCAGCTGTCTGTGAATCTCATTCCAGGCAAAGAGATGCAAATTCTGCACCTTTTCACACAGACAGCAACCGAAAGAAAGTAAAAACTGATTATTATGCAAACACATCCTCTGAAAATTGATGCTCAACTTTAGAACTGTGTGTGTGTGTGTGTGTGTGTGTGTGTGTGTGTCTTATAGAAGATCCTGTAAGAAGCAGGAACACTCACTTTAGTGGTTCCAGCCTGGGGCAAAGACATACGGAGGGCAACCAGAGCCAAACAGGACCTTCGTACCCGGGAACTCCCACAATGCAGTGAGTTTTCGCATCTGTGTGTGTGTGCATGTGTGTTCGTGTCTCATCTGGTTGTCATCACGCTCATCAGGTACGTCTTCAAACCTGCCTCTGCGCTGGGTAAACAAGTTCCCTTGGCTGAAGTGTTGAACTTGTGCACAGTTGATTATTTGCACTACAAACAGTCTCAGAAGACGTCGTTCTCCTCGGAGACGACTGAGGAGCTCCTCAGTGCACGCTGCAGCTGTGCAGGCTCACACCAACCACCCCGGCCAGGTTACAAGCTGCAAACATCGGGCTAAGTCGAAGAGGGAAAACATTGATCTTAAAATGGTCAGAATCTGCGACTTTTAAGGCCAATTTATCCTCCACAGAAACCTCACAGATTCTTTGTTGTTTTCATGTGATCTGAACCAGTGACACCAAAGTCACTGGTTCAACAAAAAGACAAAATAAAAGGACCCGGTTGCAGCCTGACTGGCAGACTTCCTAATGCTTGAACCCGGGGCCACGTTTAAAACTCTGCTTTTTTCTTGAAATCACGCTTCAGCGGCACAGAGTGCTGAAAAACCACACAGTTTGACTGACACACACACACGCACACACACACACGCACACACACAGTCACACAGTCACTAGTCAACATGACTGACGCATTGAGACAGTGAGACTAAAGAGCCGCGGAGAAGCATCATCCCTCAACAGATAAACACAAATACAGCCGTTCACGTCTCTATGATTGGGGCAGGAAGTGGCGGCGGGGACAGGAAGTGGCAGCGGGGCAGTTCCACGCCGTAGCCCAACTAACATACTGAAGTATTTATATGGGATTTGTGCATATGAGATGTATTTTTAAAAAAAAACAACAACAACCTCGCAGCGCTCTCGCTCTTTTCACCCTCGGAGGCTTTTCACGGCTGTTTGACTGTAACGCTGATGACTGCGTGCCCCCCCCCGACCCAACTGTTTCCTCTCTGCCCCCCCCCCCCCCCCCCCCATCCCCAAATCCCTTCCTATCAGCCAATTTAAACAAGCCGGGGTCCGGGGAGACGGAGAGAGAGAGAGACAGAGAGAGAAAGGGGAAGGAGGAAAAGAGAAAGGGAGAGATGCTCTGTGTCTTAAGCTCTTTAAAAAAAAAAAAAAAGTGGTATAAAAAACAAGGGGGGGGGGGATAAAAGAGTGGTAAAGAGGGTGAGGGCGATTTGGCAGCCGAAAGCCTGCTGGCTTGCACCACTGCAGGTCTTCCCCTGCACCAGTGACGGAGGCTGAGGAGGCACGTCGGCCAAACCTCCCCGAAGATAACACACACACATGCACACACACACACACACCTCCTTTTAGAACATTCTTTCTTTTTTCTTCTTTTTTTATACATCACAACGCCCCTCCCGCTCCCCCACCACCACCACCGAGCCCTTTCTCTTTCTCTCTCTTTTTGTTGTAATCTGGTCTCCGATGAAGTTTCATTCTTTTTCATGGGAAGCCAGTGACAGCTTAGCCGAGATGGAGCAGGGCGGCCATTGTGGCGCAGGCGGCGTTCTCCCGCTTGGCTCGCCCAGAAAAGAGCAGAGAGCAGGAGGAGGAGGAGGAGGAGGAGGAGGAGGTGGCAGAGAGGGGTGAGGAGGAGGAGGAGGAGAAAGAAGAGGAGGACCGGGAGGTAGAGGAGGAGGAAGAAGAGAAGGAGGAGGAAAGGGGGGAGCAGGAGGTGGAGGGGAGGGAGAAGGAAGAAGAGGAAGAGAGGGAGAGGAGGACGAGAGGAAGGCGAGCACAATCACCCAGATCCAACCAAATCCCACTCTGTGTCGGGAGACGAGAGCGAGAACCAGGCAGGAATCTGGGACGCGACCCAACGTTCCTTTGATGGCTGTTGGACTGTCGCACTCGTTAGGTCACAGGAGTGAAGATGTCAGAGTGTTGGGGTTTTATTGTTGTTTTTGTGTTTTTTTGTGTAGTTTTCTTTTTTGTCTTAGTTTTGGCCCAGTTCAGTTTAAAAGTGGCCAAACTTTCAATGGAGAGATGTCAGTTTGTGTCTGAATGAATCACTGCAATTTCTGAAAAGACACAGTTTTATTAAAATAAGAAAGATTCTGCCTTGACTTGGATTTGTGGTGCAGTCAGTCGTTTATTCTCTGTTGTGTTACATATCAGGCTTCAAATACTTCAAACTTTTTGTCAAAATGATGATTTATGGGTCATGAACACCATTATACTGACACGTAACTGGTGCAGGACCTTATTAGACTTCCTGGTTGCCCAGAAGATGGTCTGAATGTTTGCTCCTAAATTTCCAACGGTTGTTTTACTTCCCCATTAAAAAAAAAAAAAAAAAATGAAATAAGATCAGTATTGGTTCTCACACTGAGTGACAAGGAGAGTTTCTGCTGATGGGAAGATTACTGTCAGCAAAATGAACTATCTAAATACGTGTCAATTCCAACAATTTTGCCCAATGTCTAAATCTGGTCAGTTGGAACTGACTGTGACTGGCGGCTTCTCGTCCTCTCCAGCGCTGATGGACCAGCCAATCAGAGGAGACCAGAGGACGAGAGCATCCCTGTGATGGTGAGCCCTGACTGGCTCAGGACACTGAGACAAGCAGGTCAGTGTGTGTGTGTGTGTGTGTGTGTGTGTGTGTGTGTTTGCAGCGCTATCTTGTGTGTTGTGTCTGAGAAGAGTTGATCTGTAGATAGAAACGCGTAGATTTTTGTTCCTCGTTGTATGAATGAGTAAATAGAGATAAGTAGAGTTCACCCTGATGGTCACTGCTCTGGCAATCTGATAAATTAGAGTTCATGGGGTTAGGATTGGGGTAAGGGTTGAGTTTAGAGTTGGGTTTTTTTTTCTGATTTTGTTGAGACTTTGTTCTCTTTACCACTGTGTCACTGGGAGTCAGTGTTGTTCACCATAAGGCCGTCCTTACTTCATCAGGCCATCCTTACTTACAAGTAGGATGGCCTCATGAAGATCTCTTGCATGGATTTGGAGATTGACACTGCGCCACCGTGGTTAGCGCTGCCGCCTCACAGCAAGAAGGTCGTGGGTTCGATTCCGGGGCCCGGACCTGGGACCTTTCTGTGTGGAGTTTGCATGTTCTCCCTGTGTCTGCGTGGGTTCTCTCCGTATTCTCCGGCTTCCTCCCACACTCCAAATACATGCATGTGAGGTCAATTGAACACACCTAAATTGTCCGTAGGTGTGCATGCGAGTGTGAATGGTTGTCTGTTTCTATGTGGCCCTGTGATGAACTGGCGACTTGTCCAGGGTGTCACCCTGCCTTCGCCCTAAGACAGCTGGGGTAGGCTCCAGCAGACCCCCGTGACCCTGAATAGGAATAAGCGGGTATAGAAGATGAATGAATGATGAATGATGAATGACAAAGAAATCAAGGAGGGACCCTGTTTGCGGATTTCCATTTTGATTACTTATTGTGGAAAAGCGAATTTACCCTCTACCTATTCTACGCATGATTGGAGTTCTTATCTACCTCCTCAATCAAGTGGAATGCATAACTCAGTGGGCTAAACCCTAACCCTAAACTGTTGGTTGTGTTGACAGTGACCTGGGTTCAATTCTCACTCGAAGCGACCTTACTTTAAAAAATCCAATGTGTTTCTATGTTAACATACTTATGTGCTTCTATACCCTAACCTTTGCAGCTGTCAGTTTCCTCATGCGCTAGAAGTCCCAAATTTGGCGTGGGTGCTTCTTGGGGGCTCCTGATGAAAAAGCAAGTGGCCCCATGTCTCTAGGACAACGTTGAAATTTCACCCCATAGACTTGCATTGAATTAGGTTTAATGATAAGCCTGAAACTAGGGTTAGGGTTAGGGTTAGCTGAAATTAGGGTTAGGGTTTCGGGGTTCCTCAAGTACTAGAACTCCCGAATTTGGCGTGGGTGCTTCTTGGGGGCTCCTGATGAAAAAGCAAGTGGCCCCATGTCTCTAGGACAAAGTTGAAAATACACCCCATAGACTTGCATTGAATTAGGGTTAACGATAAGCCTGAAACTAGGGTTAGGGTTAGGGTTAGGGTTTCGGGTTCCTCAAGTACTAGAAGTCCCAAATTTCGCGTGGGCGCTTCTTGGGGGCTCCTGATGAAAAAGCAAGTGGCCCCATGTCTCTAGGACAAAGTTGAAATTTCACCCCATAGACTTGCATTGAATTAGGGTTAACGATAAGCCTGAAACTAGGGTTAGGGTTAGGGTTAGGGTTAGGGTTTCGGGGTTCCTCAAGTACTAGAAGTCCCAAATTTGGCGTGGGCGCTTCTTGGGGGCTCCTGATGAAAAAGCAAGTGGCCCCATGTCTCTAGGACAAAGTTGAATTTTCACCCCATAGTCTTGCATTGAATTAGGGTTAACGATAAGCCTGAAACTAGGGTTAGGGTTAGTGTTTCAGGTTCTTCAAGTACTAGAAGTCCCAAATTTCGCGTGGGCGCTTCTTGGGGGCTCCTGATGAAAAAGCAAGTGGCCCCATGTCTCTAGGACAAAGTTGAATTTTCACCCCATAGACTTGCATTGAATTAGGGTTAACGATAAGCCTGAAACTAGGGTTAGGGTTAGGGTTAGGGTTAGGGTTTTCGGGGTTCCTCAAGTACTAGAAGTCCCAAATCTGGCGTGGGCGCTTCTTGGGGGCTCCTGATGAAAAAGCAAGTGGCCCCATGTCTCTAGGACAAAGTTGAATTTTCACCCCATAGACTTGCATTGAATTAGGGTTAACGATAAGCCTGAAACTAGGGTTAGGGTTAGGGTTAGGGTTAGGGTTTCGGGGTTCCTCAAGTACTAGAAGTCCCAAATTTGGCGTGGGCGCTTCTTGGGGGCTCCTGATGAAAAAGCAAGTGGCCCCATGTCTCTAGGACAAAGTTGAATTTTCACCCCATAGACTTGCATTGAATTAGGGTTAACGATAAGCCTGAAACTAGGGTTAGGGTTAGGGTTAGTGTTTCGGGTTCCTCAAGTACTAGAAGTCCCAAATTTCGCGTGGGCGCTTCTTGGGGGCTCCTGATGAAAAAGCAAGTGGCCCCATGTCTCTAGGACAAAGTTGAATTTTCACCCCATAGACTTGCATTGAATTAGGGTTAACGATAAGCCTGAAACTAGGGTTAGGGTTAGGGTTAGGGTTAGGGTTTCGGGGTTCCTCAAGTACTAGAAGTCCCAAATCTGGCGTGGGCGCTTCTTGGGGGCTCCTGATGAAAAAGCAAGTGGCCCCATGTCTGTAGGACAAAGTTGAATTTTCACCCCATAGACTTGCATTGAATTAGGGTTAACGATAAGCCTGAAACTAGGGTTAGGGTTAGGGTTTCGGGGTTCTTGAAGTACTAGAACTCCCAAATTTGGTGTGGGCGCTTCTTGGGGGCTCCTGATGAAAACGCAAGTGGCCCCATGTCTGTAGGACAAAGTTGAAATTTCACCCCATAGACTTGCATTGAATTAGGGTTAACGATAAGCCTGAAACTAGGGTTAGGGTTAGGGTTATGGTTAGGGTTTTGGGGTTCCTCAAGTACTAGAAGTCCCAAATCTGGCGTGGGCGCTTCTTGGGGGCTCCTGATGAAAAAGCAAGTGGCCCCATGTCTGTAGGACAAATTTGAATTTTCACCCCATAGACTTGCATTGAATTAGGGTTAACGATAAGCCTGAAACTAGGGTTAGGGTTAGGGTTAGGGTTTCGGGGTTCTTGAAGTACTAGAACTCCCAAATTTGGTGTGGGAACTTCTTGGGGGCTCCTGATGAAAAAGCAAGTGGCCCCATGTCTCTAGGACAAAGTTGAAATTTCACCCCATAGACTTGCATTGAATTAGGGTTAACGATAAGCCTGAAACTAGGGTTAGGGTTAGGGTTAGCTGAAATTCGGGTTAGGGTTTCGGGGGTTCCTCAAGTACTAGAAGTCCCAAATTTGGCGTGGGCGCTTTTTGGGGGCTCCTGGTGAAAAAGCAAGTGGCCCCATGTCTCTAGGACAAAGTTGAAAATACACCCCATAGACTTGCATTTAATTAGGGTTAACGATAAGCCTGAAACTAGGGTTAGGGTTAGGGTTAGGGTTTCGGGGTTCCTCAAGTACTAGAAGTCCCAAATTTGGTGTGGGCGCTTTTTGTGGGCTCCTGATGAAAAAGCAAGTGGCCCCATGTCTCTAGGACAAAGTTGACTTTTGACCCTCATAGACTTGCATGGTGTTAGGGTTACGCTTAAGGCTGAAATTAGGGTTACGGTTGTTTATTGTTATGAGTTGGGGTTAGGGTTAGGGTTGGGTTAGGCTTAACTTGAGGTTGGGGTTAGGGTTTGGTTTGTTTAGGGTTAGCCCCAACCCTCCCACAACCACAATCCTACCACAACCCCAACCCTAACACACATCCAGCCTTGAACCAAGTTCACAATTTTTTCTCTCCCCTTGACTTCTAGCCATTGAAATGGTGAATTGGCAGGGTTGTCATTACTTAATGCATTCGCTCCAGTTTGACGTTTTAAGGCCTGTCACATTAACTCTCACTGTGTTCAGGACGTTGGTTTCAGGTCACATTTTAAGCCTTGTGACAACTCCCTGGTGACATCCGCCCTGTCTTGCGCTCTGAATGCAGCCTGAGTGCTCCCTCCTCCAAACCCCCACAGCCTCCACCCTCCACCTTCCTCCCAACCCGGTCTCAGATGTCGGAGATGACTAACAGGTCATTTAGGGAAAACAGCCATTAAGAAAACATCTCCTCTTGCAACTTCCTCTTCTCCCACTTCCTGCTCTCTCCACCTTTTAATAAGTCCTTTTTTTTTTACTGGATGATTAGCGATTGTCTTTCTATCTAATCACTCTGACATTTGATAATCCGGACTGTAGGGGAGGATGGAAGATGGGGGGGGGGGGGGGATTTGCATCTGCTTTTTTTCCTTTTAATATCTGTATAAGGCAAGCTGGGATTTTAATGTCAATCATAACCTTATTAACGCAGGCTCAGAGCGATGGCCGCGATTGACAACAGTTTAGGCTCATCAAGACGCGGCGGAAGGCGACGTGTCAGCGCCGCTGAGCGAGCGTGTAACCTGCTCAGGCGTTTGCAGTGCGTGAGTGTGTCTGCAAAGCGCACACGTGCCCTTTAGCTGCTGTGTGCAATTATGCATGGCTAACGTCCTTGCTCGTCGTACATGTTTAAAGTGTCACGGCTGGTTTGCAGACACGTCTAACTTCCTCCGCCGTCTCTCTGCTCTGCAGGAACAAGAAGCGAAGGTGACAGAGAAAACACAACGGTAAGTCAACTGAGCCACAATTTTTTTAAATATATATAAATATATGAATGATGAATTAAGATGGTCTGTCAATCAGGCCAGATCAGGCATGGGCAAACTACGGCCTGGGGGCCATATGCGGCCCGTTAATCCTGCCGAACTTGAAGAAATGATATTAATAGTCAGTCAGTCATAAAATAGCTGTATTTCATCCATTTTTCAGTGTTATAAGAGTCATTTCAATAAAGACCTAAATACCGTGGGGCTCCAAAGACACTGATTTTGTTGGAACTTTGCTTTGGTTCATTTTCAATTGACATTAAAGCACACATTTTCTACGTATGCCATGGTATATTATTTTTTGACGAGGTGGGTCACCAAAACACTCAATCCATCTGCTGCTGCTCCGCCCCCTCTGTCAAATTTTACAACCCATTGTGGCCCCACCAGTCAAAAAGTTGGCCCACCCCTGGGCCAGATCGTCCCTTGTGTAAAAGCGCTGTTGGTTGTGAAAAAAGAATTTGGCACTATTTATTTTGAATCTGACCACTTGCAACGTCCCTAAGAGCTCCACCTGCTGGCCACCAAAAGTCCAACTTCTCTGTCTGCTTTCTCTCTCTCTCTCTCTCTCTCTCTCTCCCTCCCAGGAAGCCCAACAGGGCGAGATGCTCCACGTGGTCCATTTAGGACGGGTGTGAGCAAACAAAGTGAGCCATGAGAGCTCTTTATTAATCCCTGTGGGACTCTGGGAGGAAACAACCTGCTACCGGCAACCTGCCAGTGCCGTGTGCAGCGTCAGCTGCAAAACAACAAAACACGTCTTTGTCTTTGTGCAGGAGGAAACAGGACCTGTTGTGTTGCTGTTTTTCTTTCAGGTTTGAACGTTAAAAAAAAAACATCCAATATTGTGCAAATTCCCTGTTATTTCTTTTTTTCTGTGTGTGTGCTTTTGTGTCAAAGACTCGCAATCCTAGAAATCGTCTCTCTGTGATGTCACAAACGGCACCGACACCTGCTAACCGGGCCAATCCAGGTGCTGGCACCACCTTTGTTTCCGTCCCCCTTCCAAAGAGTCTTGTGTGCCTGTTTGAACGGTCGGATCCTTGAAGCGGCCTCCTGAACCCGTTAGTGTCTTAACTCTGAGCAGTTGGTGCAGATTATTGCTCTTGTTGTTTTTCTTGATAAACTCCAAACGTATTGTAACACAGTGACACTGAGCTCCGCCTGTGAAAAACATGACAGTTAAAAATGTTTCAAACCTCACCATCAAACCCGACACCCACCCAGAAAATTAAACGAAAAATTAAACAAACAAATATACAAATAAACATAGTTTCTTAAAAAAGACTGCCGCTGCGCTCTCGTCGCAGGTCCATCCAGGCTCCCCTTGTGCGGGCGTGCACGGCACATACGTGCGTGTGCGTCGGCCGAGATTACGCGGCCGCAGTTTTTTTGTTTTGCTTTTTTATTCGTGAACGGGAGCCAAGCGGCGTCTTTTACAGCGGCGCCGAGCGGAGCCTCTTTCCTGAACAGCAGCCACGGCCTGTCAGCTGTCGGCGCGGCGCTCACCCGCTAATCTGACAGCAGCGCGCGAGCCCTAATCCCTCACTGTATCCTAATCTATTTATTTTGCATTCAAAGAGGATTTCCTAACCCCCCCCCCCCGACCAAAAAAAACCACATATATATACACACAAGAAGCGATGTTGGAAATGGACAGAAGATCAGCGAGGATGCTTTTCTACCCCCCCCCCACCCACCCCTCCTCACCCCTCCTCACCCCCTTTACTTGTTTTGTCAGCTCGAGAAGAAAAAAAAATCATTGTCGTTTTTTTTTTGGGGGGGGGGGGGGAGTCAATCCGCTGCGAGAGGGACGGGTGAAAGGAATTACATTTTTGACTGATACTAATACTTCTGTTATGTAAACATCAGAATCCACCCCCCCACCCCCCCGAGCCCCCGATGATACAGTCACAGAGCTGCGGCAGCGGCTAAGTGGCGTCTGTCGCTGCCTTCAGTGTCTCCTGACACGTTCATAATTCACCCACCAAGGCCGCGTCATCCGCCATTGTTTGACTTGACGGCTCGCATAAAAGCTGCAAAATTGCTTAACAGGCGAGCGCCACTTCCTGCCGTCTCTCCCGTGGCCTACACACACACACACACACACACACACACACACACACACACACACACACACACACACGCACGCACACTCGCCTTTTGACATGCAAACAGTGGAACGTCTCCCCTCCTCATCGTGCGGGAGACCGCGCGCTCTTCTCGCTTACCCTTTGAGCAATTATGTCAGCTTTGGGAAACGCACAAAAAAAAACATTGAAAAGAAAAGAAAGGAACAAGAAATCATAAATAGTGATGCTTCATTTAAAATGTGTTGCCCCCCCCCACCCCCCGCCCAGCTGCTGCTGCTGCTGCTGCTGCTGCTGCTGCTGTTTGAAACACCGCCTGGCTGCTCACGTCTCTCTCGATGGCTCGCTCAGATCAGCTTATTAACGGTATTAACACGGAGCTGCAGCAGCAACGGCCTTGTTAGCGTTTGGAAATGAGTGGAGCCCGCAGCGCTCGCCGCCCACCCGGGTGATCTGGGGTTGGTTGTTTTTTTTCCCTCTCTCTCTCTCTCTCTCGCTCTCTCTCCGATCACCTCTAATGATGCCTCTGATTAGACGGTGCCTTCAGGGTCAAACGGTGTGTTTTCATCAGTTTATTGCTCTGATCTGCGAGAAGTGGCTCCTCACAGCGGCGGAAACAAACGCTTCCGTCTCAGGTCGTTGACGTCGACGTCGGCACTCGGTGACTCGCCGCATCTTCAACTCTCTCACTGATTGGCCCTCCAAGTCAGTGACCAAGTTGTATTTGTTAAATCCTCGGCGGTTTGACTCCTTTTCATGACTTGTGGGTTCAAGTCTTGAGAGACGCTGTGAGTTCTTTTCTTCACGTCCAACAGGTAAAATGAAAAGATAAACGCACCGGGAGAAACTCTCTGAGCGCCAAGTCCCTGCTGGCCTGGCAATCAGTTCTGTTTGAATACACAATTGATTAAATAAAAGTGCTACTAATTGGAAATAATTGCACAAATAACTTGTCAAGTACACAATTAGTTAAATATTATGTTTGATTCATTAACAATTGAATTAATTACAAGTGAATTATTTATATATATATATTTTTTTTTTCAATACAGATTGAATTATTTTATAATTACAACTAATCAGATGGGTTTTCAGTGAAAGCGAGCGAGGAAGGCAGCAACAGAAATCTCCTCAGTTGAGGGTTTTTCTCAGCGGAGAATCGCACATCACAAAATCAATTTATATAAATATATATATATATATATATTTTTTTTTTATAGGAAAATTAAATTGAAGTGTTTTTATTTTAAGCACCATTCATTATAATCAGTTTGTATTTATGAAATAAGTAAATATGCAATGTTATAAATACATGTTGTTGTTGGTTTTTTTTAACAGTATCTTAATTACAGATCTAGTTGTGTGTTAAATAGTCTATTTGTGGTTTCATGGGTTGTGTTAGGTATAAAGCCAAAAGTTAAAGCAACGTTGGAACCAGCCGCCTTCAGGCTGCATCACACTGAGCCGTTTGCCGTGGCTCAGCACTTCTCATCTCGTCCTTAAATCGTCCTTTAAGAAATTAAAAATAAAAGATCTCAAAACCCGATTCCAAACTCAGCCGTTTGTCTGTCTTTGCGCAAACAAAACCAGCGTGGCCCGTATTTTAAATCCTGTGAAGCCCTTTTTGTTTCCTGTGAATGTTGTTTGAAAAGTGGCGATCGGGTTTCGATCAGCTGATCCAATATTACCTCAGCCTGGGTGGATGTAATCACACAGGTTGGAATGTTTTATCTGCTCGTCTCCGTCTTCCTGTGTGCTGACAACACCTTTATCAGCGGCCATCAGAGCGGATGGAGGGAGGAGGAAGAGGACGAGGAGGGAGTGGGGGAGAGTGGGAGGAGGAGGAGGAGGAGGAAGAGGAGGTGACCAGCGTGTCACATCAGCTCACTGTTGACGTTCCGAGGCGAAGGTGCTTTTCCCTCGGCAGGGAAACGAAAACGGCTGCAGGCCAACTGGCCTTCGTAAAGCCCCCCCACCACCACCACCACCACCACCACCCTTACAACCCGAACCTCCAAACCCCTCCCCCCTCGTCTGCTGGGGACAGGTTGTGACCTGGGACAAAGGTCTGCTTGCATCCTTCCCAGATGAGATAATAGCAGGTGCATTCAAATCACCTTCCCAGGCGGCCCCTGATTGACAAGGAATGATGTCATCAGGAGGAGACGGGGGGGGGGGGGGGGGGGGGGAGTGGGGCAGTGCTGAAAGTCAGGAAAGAATATCACCTACAGCAGGGTTTAGATCCCACTTCATGATTTCGAACCTACTGCAGGGTTTTGAACCCACAGCAGGGTTATGAACCTACAGCAGGGGTTTAGAACCTGCTGCTTGGTTTAGAACCCGCTGAAAGGTTTAGAACACGCTGCAGAGTTTAAAAGCCACCACAAGGTTTAGAACCTACAGCAGAGTTTAGAACCTACAGCAGGGTTTAGAACCAATTGCAGAGTTTAAAACTGACTGCAGGGTTTAGTACCTAAAGCAGGGTTTAGAACCTACAGCCGAGTTTAGAACCCACTGCAGGATTTAGAACCCACTGAAGGGTTTAGAACCTACTGCAGAGTTTAGTACCTATAGCAGGGTTTAGAACCTACAGCAGGGTTTAGAACCTACAGCCGAGTGTAGAACCCACTGCCATTGCCAACAGTGGTGAGGTCACCTGCATCAGAGGTCGACAGCTCGTTAATTAGTGTTTGCATACGCAGGTTGCAGACGTCTACTGGCTGCACAAAACCAAGTCAAGCTTCATCGTTTATCGCCGGGTCAAAGGTCACCGCCGTGCACCCTTGGATCCTGTTGTGTCAAAAACCAGCAGAAGCGACTGACGCAAACATTTGGACAACTTCCTGTCGGCAGCCTTGACTCCACCCATCCCGCTCGACCCCGGATCGACCTCACAGGTTAAATCTGATCCTCCTCCGTCTGGCCTGGGTCGGGCCAATCAGAGCACGGGGACGCCCAGGTCTGGGGACGGTGGACAGCCAATCACAGGCTGCCGTTGTTCCCCCCCCCCCCCCTACTGCCCGCCCCCCCTCATGCTCCAGCAGAGCTCCACCATGCAGGCTTCTATCAGTGCATCTCCCTGCCGCTCGAGGCCTCCTGGCTGGGCTGGCGAGGCCTCGCCGACCTGCGTCTGTGCGTCCGACGGGGAGGATCAGCGGATCAGCGGGCCGCTGTCGTCTCCGCACCCACCGTCTTTATCTCGTCTTGTCTCGTCTCGTCTCTCACCAGATACTCATCAGCCTGCCGTGCCGCTCAGGCACAAAGCGGTCCGGCACATCAGTTCCGGTTCACCTGCTGGACAAGTGTGAACAAAATGTCAACAGTTTCTAGCTCCGCCCGCATCCGGGGGTGCGGGGGGGGGGCGGAGTTGGCTCGCCCGCTGGGTGTGGGTGGGGGGGTAAAGGCCAAAAGGTCAACGGCACCATCGATCGTCCCGTTGAGGTCGTGCACGGAGGTGTCGGAACGTTTAGCTCGGGTTAAAACATACACTCACACACTCACACACACTCACATTCACACTCACACACTCCGATACTCAAACTGCCTCCTCGCTTATCATGTGAATGTTTTTCAGCCGTTGCGTCTGATTTTTCAGCCCTTTCCACCCGCGAGAACTGATGGAAAACTTGACTATCAAACAGTGATACCATGTGGAAACTGCTCAGCGCCACTTACGAAACAGCCGCTTTAATACTTTCCCGTCCCGGTTGAACCCCGAGCTGAGCCGATGGAGAATTTAAAACATGTTCCCGGCGTCTGAACAAGAGGAAACTCTTATCGCCGGCTGAACTTGTGAACTCTTCAGAGTTTTTGTTTTTTTTGTTTTGTTTTTGTTTTTCCGCTGGTCTCCACTCAGGCAGCCTGGAGGTGGAGCCGCAGCTCTGTCAAGGCCTTCAAACTCCAACCAACTCCAACCACTTGTTGACTCTGCTGCGTGAATATTCAGACCACAGATTAAAATGAACTTCAGCAGGAGGATGTTTGGAGAAAGCAAATATATTACAATGATTTGGTTTTTAGAGCACTTCTACGTACCTCTTAATTATTTTTTCAAAAAATGTAACCTTAAATTTATTAATTGGATCAATGTTAGGACCAAAAATTTGCAAAAATCTAAAATTAAATCTCACATTTTTTTTGTTGCTTTCCTAAACACAGACACAATTTATTGCAGTATAGACACAGTTGGACTTTTGGCCAGTTTATTTTATTTCATCATTAAAACTTCTTTTTAAAAGCTGCATTTTTAAGTGACTGTAGCAGATTAATTTTTAAGCATGTCATTTCCTGAGCTGGATTTTTGCTTTTATTTTTTAATTTAAACTCGATGGCCGAAGGTGGTAAACACACAAGCGCAAACTGTTTGCTTCATAAACAGCCACAGGAAGGTTAGAGTTGTGTAACAGTTCTGTAAAACAGTTCTGGGTGGTTTGGGGGGGGGGGGGGGGACAAACAAACAAAGATTAAAAAAATAAAAATAAAAAAACACCAGAAAGTGTTGTGTTTCCTTTTCTGTTTGAGTTATTTAGTTCTTTCGCTTTATTTTGAATAATTTTCTTGAGAAGTTTTCGGTCCTGATGATGTTTTTTTTGTTTTTTTAAAGTCTATTTTTGTCTGTAATTTGTTCTTGTGACTCAAATGATATTAATTTATGAGCAAATAATGGAAGAAATTTGGATTTTTCATGGATTTGATGTTGACATTTTTTCAGCTTCATTGTGTGCGTGCGTGCGTGCGTGTCGGCAGCTGTCTCACGTGAGACCTGTGGCTCTCCGTCAGACTCCTTAAACAATTCCGCTGGAGTGCGCGCAAATGTTTGCGTTGATGCAAATCCCAACAAATCCGCCGCTGTTGGTGGACACTCGCTGCGCTGTTTGCGCGTCTTGGCGCAAACATGTTTAATGTGCCCGGTTCCGCAGATGTTTATTCAGCTGCCGCAGAGGCTCGTTTGCATAAAGAGGGGACACACACACACACACACACACACACACACACACACACACACACACACACACACACACACACACACGGTGGGCTGTATTGCAGGGGGACTATAAGGATCGATCAGGCCGATAATCTGATCAGGATGCTGGGATACTCAAAACGCTTCCGGCACGAGGTCATTTACAGTTAAAGTACCAACGTTTCACAGTGGAGGGGGGACAATTTTTGCGCCGGAAGTCGCTTTTCGTTTTTCTTCTCGTGACGCCTCATGACGTTGATTTCTCAGCCGGTGACAGGTTGCTTGAGATGCTACAAGATGAGCTTCTATTATTATTATTATTATTATTATTATTATTATTATTATTATTATTATTATTATTATTATTCAGGGAGGATTAAACCCAAACACGTAATACATTTTCAGAGATTAAAGAAACAAATATTCAATTTCAAGCGATTTAATTCAACGCAGTTTTCCGCAGATGCAAAGTGAATCGTGATTTGAGTCGGAGGTGAAACGGGCAGAAACCTGCTGCTCCCCTTTATTATTATTATAATTATAATTATAATTATTATTATTATTTTTAATCCCGAACACATACTCGTGTTGCTCGTCTGTTTTGTGCGACGTGTGTTTTGTGTTCAGCGGAACGTGAAAGTGGCCTGATTTGAGCCACAGCCGCTCAGAACTCGCGTCCAAACCTGCTCAACAGGCGCAATAATGCAACAATTGGGCCGCAAAACGGAGGGAAGAGTGGGGGGGTGGGGGTGGAGGGGGGGAGGCGTCTGTCAGTGCAGGGAGACGATTAGCAGATTTAATCTGGGCCAAAGTAATTGTTAATGACTTGTGGCCCTTAATTAGAGCGCAGTGGATATCCGGGCCATGCAGGAGAGACAGAGAGCACTCAATATAATGAAATGAATCAAAAGTCCAAATGACGATCTTAATTAAAACAATCAGCGCTGAGGAGGAGGAGGAAGAAGAGGAGGAGGAGGAGGTGCAAATCATCTGCGTCATTTCTGCTGTTCAGCTGAATCGCTCCAGTCTGGAGGATCTACTATAGTGTGCGGCCTTCACGGCGCAAAAATTAAGAACATTTAAAAAAAAAAAAATCACGTCGTGCAGTACAACCTTGCCAGAGCTCAACATATACGCACATATATACATACGTACATACATACATGTATATGTATTTAACTCCCCCGTCTTCATAATACGTTCATCGCTTGCAGGCACAAAACACACACACACACACACACACACACACACACACACACACACACACACACACACACACTTCCATGTGACCCCCTAACCTGCCCCACCTACGTAATTAGCGCATCAGAGGCGCTGCAAATTCCTGCAGGTTATTTTGGAAGAAACCAACTCGGGTTTGTGTGGTGGGGAGTGGGGGGTGGGGGTGGGGGGGTGCAGGAGAGTAATTATCACGCCATTACAGCGCTGCATTCAATTACGCCTCGATCAAATGTCTCCCGGCTCAATATTTAGGGGCTTTTTAACGCCGCCGTTGAAATAAAGAAAGAGGGAGCCGAGAGGAGGAGGAGGAGGAGGAGGAGGAGGTGGTGGAGGAGGAGAGACCGCGGCTCTCCGCCTGCAGCGCGGCCACATGACATGTCAGTGTGTTTTAATTTAAAGCCCGGAGTCGCAGCGGAGGATTAAACCAGCTGCTCTCTAAAATGGAAATGCGCTTCCTTACACGCGTTCACGGCTTGTATTAATTATGGGCTCATTTGCATCCGCGCCCGGTTATAATTAGGACAAAACAAAACGAGAGAAAAAAACACTACAAGGTTTTGATTTTTTTTTTTTTTTTTTTGAAGTGTGTGTGTGTGTGGGAGGGGGGGGAGAGGTTGGAGTTTTGTTAATGTGCAACTTTAAAATAAAAATAAATATTAAAAATGGGATTTAAGCAACTCGGGTGGAGGTGGGGGGAATTGGACAAAAATCCACTGTCGAAATTAAACATGACTTAACGGATCTTTATTGGATGATGATGCGTGGAAGGGTGGTCGCCGTGAAGATACATTCAACATCTCACTGTCATGTTTGGAGCTCTAAAAAAAAAAAAAAAAAATCCACATTTCCTCTCCTTTAAAAGCAACCTTAATTATTTTTTGTAATTTTTCTTCTTTTTGTTTTCCTTTTTTGAAAAAAAAAAAAATGCTCTAGACTCTCAATATCAAGCCAAGTGCTGCAGTTCAAACATGTCCAGTGTCACGACAAAATGCCCAAGAGAGGAGGCCTGCTGGGAAAATGTAGAGGCTAGAATTATCATAATAATAATCATTAGAATTAGAACAATAAAATCCAGAAAACAAAGTGGAAGCGTCATTCTGTCTCTATATTTTTCAGACTTTTCCATCACACTTTAAAATTGGCAAAAACAAAGAACAAAAAAAAAATAAGATTCTGCCGAGTAAAAAGAAGGCGTATAAAAGCTGGACTTGATGGCCAATTTTAATCTCTTTGGAATATTCGGAAAGATTTACATACAGTTTTTTTTTCCTCTCTCCTTTTTCTCCCAAAAGTTGGATTAAAGAATTTAAAATCTTGCGAGTTTGGGTGGTGGGGGGGCGGGAGAAAAGAAAAACAAACCAACAAAAATAAAAAACACCAACTAAACACGGTCACTGGAACTGACCCAAATACATATTTACATATTTCAGCCCCGCAGTGGTGCTGACTAGAAATCTCTGTCGTCCTAAAATAACAAATTTTTCAGAAATAAAAACTGTACAGGATCTGATTGGGTCAGAGGTAAAGAGAGGGAGGGGGTTGGGGGGTCAGAAGGTTCTCCTCCCATTCCAGCTGGTGGCCCGAAGAGTTTGGCTGAAATGTCGCTTTTTGTTGTTGTTGTTGTTGTTGTTGTTGTTGTTGGGAGGGGAAAAAATAAAACCAAAATCAAAAAACCAGCAGTTTCTCTTCCATCCATCCTTCACACCATCTAACTGAAATAGGAAGCTGCTCCGCAGGACTAGAGAGAGAGATTGTTCCTCTTCAATCCGCATTTCTTCTAAGTCGTCTTAAAAATGTCCCAGAGGAGGCGAGATGGAGAGAAGAGGGGGAGGAGGAGGAGGAGGAGGAGGAGGAGGAGAGTCTGATTCCTGCTGCTGCCGTTTCCGTCTTCATATATTACGGTTCATAAACTCTTCCTTCCGTCTTTAAAGAAAGGCCTTATGCTGATCTGGAAGAAGAAGAAGAAGAAGAAGAAGAAGAAGAAGAAGAAGAAGAAGAAGAAGGGTAACAAAAAGCAGAGGTGAAGAAGAAGAAGAAGAAGAAGAAGAAGAAGAAGAAGAAGAAGAAGAAGAAGAAGGTGGGAGGGTGGTGATGGGGGTGAGGGGGATTTGTTTCTCTCCCCCCCTCTCTTTTCTTTTAAAAAGGCCGATCACAAGACCTGGAACCTCCAGGAGGCCTGGTCTTTGTAGTCCAAGCAGTCCGTGGCGTTGAAGTTGAGCTTCCACGACGCCGCCGCCGCTGCCGTCGTCTGCTCTTTGTAATCCAGGCAGTCGGACGAGTTGAAGGCCAGGCCGGAGCCGCCGTAGGCCTGGTGGTGGTGGGGGTGGTGGTGGTGCGGGTGCGGGTGGTGCGGGTGGCTGTGGGGGTGGGCGTGCGGGGCGGCCGCCGACTGGCCCAGGTGGTGGTGCGGGTGTCCCGACATAGGCGAGGCGGCCATGGGGCTGAGCTGGTGGGGCGGGTGGTGGTGCGAGTGCACCGGCGCCAGGTAGGGGGCGCAGTCCACGCCGCTGAAGTAGGAGCCCGACGGCGCCGGGTAGCCCTGGCCGTAGCCCGCCGTCTGGTTGTAGGACATGGGGTAGGAGGTTGCGGCGGCAGCCGCTGCTGCTGCTGCTGCGGCGGCCGAGCGCTGCATGCAGGAGCCGCTGGAGGCGGAGCCCGGCTCGGCCAGCGGGGCCGCGGCGGCCGCCTGCGGGGCGTTGCTGCCCGGGGAGATGGCGGGGCTCCAGATGGAGGAGACGGTGCTGATGGAGGTTGCGGTGCTGCTGTTGTTGGTGGTGTTGCCGAGCGGCAGCGGGCCGCCGTGGTTGGCCGACGACGACGACGACGACGACGAGCCGCTGCTGCTGCTGACGGCGGGCGGCGTGAACTGGCCGCTGCTCTCCGAGCCGGTGCTCTCCCGAGCCGGCGAAGACTTCTTCTTGGGCGGCCTGGACTTGGCGTTGCTGCCGCTCTGCTGCTGCTGGCGACACTTGGCCCGCCGGTTCTTGAACCACACCTGGAACCGAGAGAGAGAGAGTGGGGGAGGGGAGGGGAGGTTAGCTTAGCGAACACCGGCAAACCTCAGTCGCTCACACGCCAACACGGTGCATTATGGGAGGGGAAAATTGGGGGTTATTAGCCGGCGAGGAGCGGTTCCACCTCGGCCTCTCGGCTCCGGCAGGCCGGGGCTCCAATTTCAGAGCCGCGAGACGCTTCTAAGATAACAGGCTATCAGGTTGCGCCGCGCAGCGGGGAAACTGGAGAAGAGCGAGAGGGCTGGAGTCGCACCGGGCATTCGGTTTCTCACACACACACACACACACACACACACACACACACACACACACACACACACACACACACACACACACACACAAAGCGAATCTCGGGACGTTTCCCTCCGAAAAGTCCTCCAAAGAGGAGGCCGCGTTCAACATCTGGTACTGCATCAGCAGCAGCAGCAGCAGCAGCAGCAGCAGCAGCAGCAGCACTGAGCTGTTCGTCGTCGTCAGCAGGACTTGACCTTTTCACACCACCAGACCCCGTATTTAGGGGTCCCGTTACGGCTCCTCGCTTAGCTGGCATTAAATAATAAAAAGGGGAAGGAGCGGTTTAGCGGGAGGAGATTCGAGCGGTTTGTCCGCTTGAGGAGGCCCGGTAGTGGGACACAGGGAGGCCTCCTGCCTCGGTAGAGGTGGAGGATCGCAGCAAGGGTCGAATAAAACACGCAGGCGGTCGCGACTTGCTGACTTGTTGGTGACTATAGTCCGCAGGGATATTTGCCAAAACTTTTCCAAGAGCTATCAATGTTGAGTTTTCACATCTTTAAGTTGTCATTTTAAAACTTCAACATACATACACAACAAATATAAATACATACATATACTGGAGCAATTAATGATAGTAAAAACAGAAAAAAAAATATGTATCAGCTGTGAAGAAAGAATAAACTATTCCTCAAGTTTCTAAGAAATAAATATCTATTTAAATATATGTTATTCGGAAGTGTATTTACACCTAAAATATTTTTCTGTATGTTTTTTGTTTACATCTGTTTATCGGTCAAAATACGCGTTTAAATAAAACAAAAGTTTTCCTCTCCAAAGTGTTTATGAATAATAACAGTATTAATATTATTATTAATAATAATAACAACAATAATAATATATAAATGCGTAGTATTGTTGAGGCCTGGCTGCTCACCTGGACTCTGGACTCGGGCAGGTTGATCTTGAGCGCCACCTCCTCCCTCATGAAGATGTCAGGGTAACGAGTTTTTGCGAAGAGCGACTCCAGCACGTCCAGCTGGGAGCGCGTGAAGGTGGTGCGCTCGCGCCGCTGCTTCCGTGGGGTCGCTGCGGAAAGATGGAGGAGGGTGGGGACACCACATCCGGTCAGACACGCACGGACAATCTCGTGAACTCTGGACGACGAAATACAATCTGGGACGAGATTTTCAGTGTCACGACGTGATTTTTTTTTTTCTTCTCTTTTTTTACGTCTTCAAAAATCTTCAAAAAGGTGGCGATGACGTCATGAAGGTCCGGACACATTTGTGTGTGTGTGTGTGTGTGTGTGTGTGTGTGTGTGTGTGTGAAAAATACCTGGCTGCAATTTTTTTTAAAGCTTTAATTTGAAGTTATTTTCTGCACCACAGGGTTCAATAAAGCAACTCTGCAGATGGTTGTGAGTGGACAGAGGCGACAGAGAGTCTCGTCAAATCTCATCGAGCATCAAATCTGGGACAAGATTTCTTTAGTGTCTCGACGTGATTTGTTTTGTTTTTTTTACGTCTTCAAAAAGGTGGTGATGACGTCATGAAGGCCTCGACACATTTATATGCTTATATACATACATACCTGACTGTAATTTTTTTAAGTTTTTTTTTTTCCTATTTAAACTGCACCACAAAGTTCAATAAATCAACATGTAAAATCGATATTATTTATGATATTATCATCGTTATGTATCTATGTTAACGTCCTGTCGTCTTGCAAGAGCCCTGTGTGTGTGTGTGTGTGTGTGTGTGTGTGTGTGTGTCTACCTGGGTAGCCCACGGACGGGTGCAGCAGGTCCATAGCGGCGCCGCTCAGCCCCAGGCCGTTGACGCCATAGGGGGGCTGTTTGAGGTAGGACATCATGCTACAGGCGCTCAGGGCTCCACCCAGCTCAGGCCACTGGAGGTCCGCTTTGCCCCGATGCTGCTGCAGCTTGACGGGACACGGGGGGGTTCCGAACCAAGTCACTGCAACACAAGCACAAACACACGTTTGGTTAATGAGAAAGAGGAGTCAAACCAAAGCTGAACCGTGCAGCAGAATGTTTAGACAACGTTTGTTGTTAAACTTCTGATTGGCCCGATTTTGACTTACAAGGTCTGGATAAAATAATCAGAAATTGTGATTTCAAATTCTAAATAAGTTTTTTTTTTCTTTCTTCCTCCACTCTCAACTCATAATTTGACGCCACGAATGAGCGCAAAAAAACAAGCAAAGTGATAAATGGTGGCCGAGCAGCAGCAGCAGCAGCAGCAGCAGCAGCAGCATTCACCGCAGGGTTAATTGGTTTCTAGCGGGAGGAAAACTGTGGCCGCAGCCTGCCAACTGAACTCCACAACGTCAGGAAACGACCCAATAGTTGTAATAATAATCATCCGTCCGCAATAGAGTCGAGACGCTCTCACAACTTCACCCGCAAGATGTGCTGAGGTGAGGAAAAACATCTATCAGGAAAAACAACCAATTTTAATTCAGGAAATCGAATCTTTGAATTTCTGACTTGTGTGTTTCAGATTTTTTTATTTTTATTTTGGGCCTCGTTGAATATGTGTGTTTTAATATGTGTTTTTGAGCAATTTCGGCACCATTCAGGCACAATATTCAGTGTTCCAACATCGTCAAAGATGAAGTCTGAAGTCATTTGATTCAAACTGGTTTCTCGACGTCTTTTGCCGCAAACATCCATGTATTTGTAACTTAATCATTCGTACATCAATATACGTATATTATATTCCTCTTTTTAAAAGAAATGGAAAGATTTTCTAGCTGTAACTAGATTTTTCCCAACTGTGCGTATGTGTGTGTTCGTTTGTGTACAGGTGATTTAAAAAAAAAAAAAAAAAAAAAAAGGCCTGAACGACACCGAGAAAAACGGATGTTGGTTTTACTTTGATTCTATTTAAAAAGAAACGAAATCTCAGCTTGTGATATTAAGAATTGGACTCATGAATATTTTGAAAAGTTCAGGGAGAAGTTGACAACCTCGGGTTATTAATGAGTGAATTCACACGGCGCCAAAAGATCTGGTTTGACAAGTTAAAATAATGTTTGCTTTGTGTGTATTTTTTTTATTTTTTTTTATTGGTTTTGGGAAATTATCAGCGGAACACAATTTATTCTTAGAGTTCCGTGGAAGAACAGACAAAAAAAAAAAAGAATAGACACACTCCAAAATTTACAACTGCGTCTAAATTTAAGAGCCAATTACAGTTAAGTTAAAAAAAATCTAAATATGTTTATAAAACTTAAGGTTAAAAAAACAGTTTTTAAAAAAGGATTTTCCACTATGAAGTTTAAAACAGAAATTAGAGGAGAATTATTAGAGCAACTGGCGTTTACGACTCCAATAAGTTTTAAAACTCAGATCTGCTACCTTCCTCCCCCCCAATTTTTTTCACCTTTAAATACATATGAAGCTGATAAATCAAACTGAGGAATTTTTGGGGGAAATCTATTTTGCAAACTGGATTTCAAGTTGCTTTTTTTTTTTTTTTTTTTTTTTCAAAGCTCTGCTGAAGTGGGACAAACAAGAAGGTTTGTAGCCGTGTGAATTAAATGAGTGGCTGTGAAGAGGACACATTGTCCACCATAACACCGAGGCCCGGACTGGCTGACTGACTCACTGACTGACTGAATGACTGCAGCTCCGCCCGGCCCGCTCGGGCG
>NW_027466180.1:832500-862500 GCF_046127955.1 Nelusetta ayraudi | reverse complement strand
GAGGCGATTTTCATTTATAAAACAAGCGCAGGTCGCCGGGGGAATTCACACCGAGCGAAGAATCACCGCAGCGGCCGCCGGAGCTGCTGCTGCCGCCGCCGCCGCCGCTGCTGCTGCGAGCCTTCCATAAAGCTCCGTGAAAAAGAAGGAAGAAAAAAATATTATAGACGCTCAGATTTGGATCGAGAGGTATTTAAAACAAATAAATAAACACGTCTAGGAATTATTAGGATTAAAAAACGCAGAAAAAAACGGACGGGAGCAAAGATTTGAATCTATTGATTAATGATTAAAAACCTCCAGTTTTATTTCCGCCTGCTCACTGTCACTTCTGCGCTTTTCTACAATGTAAAAAAAAACAAAACAAAAAAAACGCCACACGGCTTCAGTGGAGTATGAAATCGTAGGACTTTATTATTGGAGACGTGTGTTATGACACTGATGAATAAATAAAAACAGGTAAATGTTTCAACACGCAGCCGGATGTGGGACCCTAAAAAGCACATTCCTCTTCTTCGACATACAATAAATAGAAAGGACTGGAACAAAACAAAAATGAAACAGAGGTCGAAATGAAATGTTGACGGTAGATTCACCCACAAGCAGCTTTAAAACGACAAAAACGGCAATAAATAATATATTCATATATATACTTTTATGTTTTTGACTGCATGGATTCTGACAAAATAAAAAGAACATTTTAGAAGTTGTTGGTCAGAGCAGTGACGAAAATTTTCAACTTGACATTTTATTGTATTTCTTTTTTTTGTTTGTTTAGTTTAAACACGACCATTTGGTAAAACGCTTTCAAGCCAAGACAATAAAAAAAACCCAAAGCAATAGGAAAGTTAAGATTTCAGAATGTGCCCCCCCCCCCCCGCCCTCCCCCACTTAACATATTTTACAAGTAGAAACTTTAGAGTGAAATTATTAAAAAGATACACGGTCAAGTCATGAAGTCGCTTGAATATCAAAGCAACTTGTGTTTTTGTTTTTTCTCTCTCAACGTTCTAAAAGTCCATCTGGAACAAATGAAAAAATAAAAATAATAATTATAATTATGATAAAAAATAAAATCCCACCCATGAATGCGGGTTGTGCTGTACCTCCACGCTGCCGCCGTGCTGACAGGATCTCTCCGCTCCCACACACTCATATTAACATACAAGTACCGCTCTCAGTAAAGCAGGCCATTATTCAAATTAAATTAAAAACCAGAGAAAAGAAACAATTTGCGTAGAAGTGAGTCGGAGTCGGTGTGGTCTCCGACGGAAACAGAGTCCCGGTAGGTACAAACGTCTGGAGACGATCCAATAGAAAAAAAAAAAAAAAAATCCACAGAAAAAAAAAAAGAAAAAGAAAACTGCAATAATAGTGACGATACATTTCTTGAATCGGCTACATTTCTCGGTTGTGTTGTTGTGTTGTGCCAAGCGACAATCACTGCAGCGAGCACTTCTCCTCCTTCTTGGCCATCTTTCCTTTGTTCTGCTCCAGCGTCCTCTCCAGGTGCTCGTCCTCCTCCTCGGCCCTGCGGAGGCCGGGGGTCAAAGGTCAGAGACGGTGGCGGACACGCGCGCACACACACACACACACACACACACACAGGCAGGTAAGCCCAGTGGTGGCCCAATGGCCCTGGTCCAGCTGGGCTGGGCGGAACCCAACTGGACCTGCTGAGGGTTCCTGGGAGGACCTGAGGTTCTGCAGGTGGGAAGGAGGGGGAGGAGGGAGGGGACTGGGTTGGGGTGTGCGGGGTTTTGGGGGGCACACGACAACGACGACGACGACTCACTCTTTCTCCTGGGCGTCCAGGTCCCGGACCAGCGCGTCCCGCTTGTTGACCAGTATGACCAGCTCGTCCAGCAGCAGCTGCTCTCGTCTCTTCTGGGCCTCCGTCTTCTGCCAGTCTGCAACAACACACACTGCTGCTTCAGGACTCGCGCTCTCACAACTGTGGACCAGAGTCGAGGGACCTGGACCTGGACCTGGACCTGGTCCTGGTTCTAGTTCTAGTTCTGCATCTGGTGGTGGAGCTTTAAAATGACACTACGCCCCCCCCCCCACTTTGCACTGATGGGACATTCCAGTGGATTGTGCGTGACGATCCTGGACTCCTGCAGAACTTCACTCAGGCCTGCTGCTTGTTTGGACAAGTGTGTAGAAACGGAGCTGAGGTCAAGCTGTATTGGTGTGTAGCTGCGTTTCCATGACAGTTTTTTTTTTCCCCACAAAATAAAAGCGATATTTCTAAAATTTCGACAAAGTACAATTGCGATTTGCAGGGTGTTTCCATTGAACGTTCTGAAGCGCATGAGTCGTAATTCTCGTAAAAAATCTCGTCCAGCGAGACCCCACTGGAGGTACAAAACATTTCGCCATGAATCTGCATTTTGACGTTGTTTGCTGGCGGGAAGTGAGGAAGTCACCAGGACATGGCTACCTCCTGTCGCGCCAAGTTAAACAAACGCTGAGAGGCTCAGTGGTAAAGAGGAACTACGGTGTCAGATTGTGCTGCTGTTTCCACCAACTGAAGATCAATAAACGACTTCACAAAGTCCAGAATGACTGCAAGACTCTCGTTGTGCTCATTGACAATCCAAGGAAAGAAGCTCCACTGGTGAGAGCAGGCGAGGCTGTCTGCTGCTGCTGCTGCTGCTGCAGGCAGGAGGAGGCCCACCAGGCTCCAGGTGGGACCCCCACCCTCACCCTCACCCCCACGCCCACCCCAAATCCCCTCAGCCTCTCCCAGGAGGAGGTGGGGGAGGTGTGTGTGTGTGGGGGGGTCATACCCACAGGAGGCTCTGCCCCCCCGGGGTTCAAATATCCGCCTGCCGCCCCTGGATCCAAAATTCAGCAGGCTGTCCTCACCCATCCACCTCACCCTCCTCACCCTCTTTACTTTCCTTCCTCACCCCTCCTCACCCTGAAGTCCTGAACAACAAATTATGTCACAACACAACAAGTGGTCCCCCCCCCCCCACCACACACACACACACACACACACACACACACACACACCTGGCTTAAGGTGAGACACACTAACGCACCTGTTGTTCACTGAGACCCCAGTTAGCGTTAGCACCACTGTTAGCATCACTTCAAAAGCAGAAACATCCGACGGCTCAGTTCAGTTTTTTGAGAAAGCGGCCACACAGAGCCTTCGTCATGCTACATGAAAAGAGGAGAAAAATGAGGGGGAGGTAAAAGGGGAGAGGGGCAGAGAGGAGGGGGGGGGGGGGGGGGCTTCTGAGGTGTGTAGGCGACTTCGGCCCTCCATCAATATTTAACCGTCTATTGATTTCAGAATAAAAGCCACGGTGTAAAATGTCAGAGTCCCAAAATAAGTTTGGCTTTTATTAAAAATAAATATTAGCCTCCTTTCACTGAAGCAAATTGCAGCCGTCAGGGAGTGTGTGTGTTTGAGTGTGTGTGCGTGTGTGTCACGCTGGGCTCAGTGTGTTTGTCCTGAAAGCTCTGTGCTCGCGCCTCATTGGCCGAGCTCGTCCCCCCTTTGAAGTCGAGCACAGAGCGAAATGAACAAAGTCCCAATATTTGGCTCTGGACTTTCTCCTCTTCGTCTCCGCGTCTCCTTTCTCTCCTCCTCCTCCTCCTCCTCTTCCTCCACCGCCTCCTCCCCCTTCTCTCCTCCTCCTCCTCCTACTTCCCCTTTACCTCCTCTCTCTCCTTCTCCTTTACTTCTTCCTCAACCTCCTCCTCTACCTTCTACTTCTCTTCCTCCTTCTCCTCTACTTCCTCCTCCTCCTCCTCCTCCTCCTTACAAACAGTTGAGCTGACAGTCTGGATGTGCCGCTCTCTGAGGTGGAGTCGGTTCACGGTGTGAGAACAAGTCAAGTCGAGTCAAGGGCACAAGTTGAACGGGGAGTCGATGAGTCAGCGGGTGAATCATCGGCTTTCCAGGTTTTATTCATTATTTTTTTTTTTTTTTGGTTTTTTAACCGTGAGCGTGCGCACGTCTACCATATAAACTCCCACAATCCTCAGCCAGGGCCAAGAAGGAGGGAGGGGGGGAGAAGGTAGGGGGAGGGAAAGTGGAGTGGGGGGAGGAAGGGGGAGCGGGCGTCCCCTTTCCTTCACCTCTCCGCCAAAAAGCCAAGGGAACGAGGGGGGCGGGGACAAGCGCAGGGCCTGTCAATCACCCGTGGCCGGGGCTCCGCCCCCCTCGTTAGGACGGTCAACAATGAAGGGAGCCGACGAGAGACGAGAGAGAGAGCGCGAGCGAGGCCACAGCGAGGCATGCTGGGTAACCAGACACCCGGGAACAAACAAAACACCCCGCAGCCACTCAGGGAGAGAGAGAAAGAGAGAAAGAGAGAGAGAGAGAAGGAGAGCGAGAGAGAGAGAGAGAAAGAGAGAGAGAGAGGGAGAGAGAGAAAGAGAGAGGGAGAGAGAGAGAGCGAGAGAAAGAGAGAGGGAGAGAGAGAGAGAGAGGGAGAGAGAGAGAGCGAGCGAGCGAGAGAGAGAGAGAGGGAGGGAGAGAGAGGGAGGGAGAGAGAGAGAGAGAGAGAGGTTAAATACTTAAGAGCTGGATTGTTGGATTGCTGCTTGTGCACGCCGGCCGTAACCATGTGAGTCTGCACAAGGCACACAAGAATGCGCCGGTTCAAATCCCCGTGAACCCCCCACCCCCTACACCCCTCCCTCCCCCACTCTCACCCCCCTCGCTCCTCCCCCCTACAAATAAATGTATTCAAGGGAGCAGAAACTCCTTCCTCCTCCTCCTCCTCCTCCTCCTCTTGATTTTCTCCAGAAATCAGGATTTTTCTAAAGAAGTAAAAGACATTTTTCTTTGGCTGCAGCTCCTCCTCCTGATGAGCTGCAGCTAATAAGTGCAACACTTTACAAAACACCCTCAGTCTTCTTCACGTCACTCTCACTGTTTTCAAACGGACACCTGCAGCAAACTGTGATGAGGTGTCGCACCTGTTGAGCAACTTATCGCTCACGGCTCACTGTCACTGTCTTAATGCACTAATTGCTTATTTGCTTACTTGTTGTTTTGATCAAATGTAAAACCTTGCTTTTAACCCCACACACCACCTCACCCCCACTCATGCAGCCGGGCTGCATTTGTAAATAAGAATCTGTTCTTAATTGCTCGCCTGGGGTCAATAAAGGTTAAATACGTAAATAAAAACATTTATACAAAATTTTGGCCCAGGAAGCTGAAGAAGCAGAAGTAGAAGACGGAGAAGAAGAAGAAGGATGGGAGGGGAAAAAAGTGGCTGTGATTAAACAGCAGGTTGTTTGTTCCTGCAGAGAGGAGATGCAGGAGGTGCACGGAAATGAGAAATATTTTCTTCTCAAGCATTTCCACTCCTTAGGAAGTAATTCCAGAAAATAAATGAAAATATGCACTCTCAAATAAAAATGTGACGACTAAAGAGGTGCAAGGCGCAGGCAAATGCATCCAAAAAAATGAAAAACGTCCCACAAACGCTCATTGGTCCATGTCAAAAATCTTTGTGGCCAGCTGTTCCGCCGTGCGTGACATCAGCCGCCCTCGCTCCCCCCCCCCCCCCCCCCCGGGATCTCTCACCTCCGTCATCGACTGAACGAGGGGTCCCTGAACGCCCCGCTGAGCGGCTCACGCGGGGACTCGCCGCTGATAAATCGCTCCTCAGCCCCTCGAATTCCTCGGCAAACTCCATTCTGGCCAACTCTGGTCAGACCAAGGAACTTGTTATCGGCCGTTCCAGTCAACTAGGCTCCCTGAAAGGAGTTGGCGACATCATCAAAAGTCGCCCATGAGATCCGATTCCATAGTGAACCTAATCAATCAGGGCGCCGGCGCTGCCACCGCTGCCGCCGCCGCCACGATGTGTTACAAAGCACAAATAGATTTACAAATGGGAAGCGCGCGCGCGCGTGTGTGTGTGTGTGTGTCGGGGGTGTGGAGAGGGATAAGCTCCTGCATAGGATTACATATTGATTTTGAACATATAAAAAAAGCTTATCATATCAAACCGTAACAGGAAAAACTCTGGGACCGGCTCTGCATAAATCCCTTTTAGATGGCGAGAGGGCGTCCACTTTAAACACACACACACACACACACATACACACTTTGCCTGTGAGTGAGTGTGTGAGTGCGTGCGTGCGTGTGTGTACATAGGTGTGAATGGGTAAGCAGATAAAGAGGGCGCCCCGGATCAATTGTGTGGCAGCCAGATGAGAGTGTGGCATACAGATGGCATTTTCCCGGCCTGGCATCACACCAACAAGGTACAAGGAAGTGGTTATCACTGAGCATGCTCATAAAACAACACGGACGCAGGGTCCCAGAGATCCCCGACCACCCCCCCCCACCACCACCACCACCACCCCTCGCCCCTCCGCCGCCCCAGAGAGCATTTTATTCTGCAGCCGCTGCACTTTTAGATGACTTTTAAGGCAAATTCAGAAAACGGCTCTGACTGCAGCAGCAGCAGCAGCAGCAGCAGCAGCAGCTGACGATTATTACTGTTGTCGACGAATCTATCCATCATTTTTTAGATTCGTCACGATGATCTTCTTTATTTTCACCAACCTATTTTTGGACTTCTGTTTGACGTAACTAACTAACAAATATATCGAAACAATGACACAGCGCGATTATCATGTATCATTCAGCAGTGTATAATAACAATAACACAACGCTGTCGACAAATTTACGTTGTCGGCGTAATCAATTACGTCGACTAATCGCTGCAGCGTGACGCAGTTTGCAGAACATCTGACGCGTGGAAACGTTTTGCGCCAAAAAAAACAAACAAAAACAAAACCCGAATATGCTGATGGACGTCCAGTCAACAACTGGAAGACGCTGCAGGACTATCAGCATTTTATGTTGACATGTTGTGAAGTTCAGAGTTTGACTGTTGGAAACCAAATGGTTTCTGCTCAAATCTTGTTCTCTCAATCACAGTAAATGTTGCACCGTAGACTCATCACCTCATTTACAGGCGTCTCATTGGCGCATCGCATCAACTTTAGAGGAATTTCCCTTTGCTAAGCTGAAACATCACAGAAGCTCCCAGAAGATGGTCACCATTCCAGTTCCCTCTCTCAGCTCCGGTCCAACACTGACTGCACTGAGACGCACAAACACAGCTGACTAAGAGATACATGGAGACTGGTGTGTGTGTGTGTGTGTGTGTGTGTGTGTGTGTGTGTGTAGATAGGTGGATCTTCTTCATGATGCGTTGCTCCCCCCCCCCCCACACACCTCCTCTCTGTCATCGACTGGTCAACCAAATCAGCAATTACTCGCACGCCCGACCATCGCTCAATGGAGCTGCCCAAGCACCAAATAAGAACTGAGGAGATGGCTGCTCGACAACACACACACACACACACACACACACACACACACACACACACACACACACACACACACACACACACACACACACACACACACACACACTGGTCCCAGCAGCTCAGAACTATCTGTGGCCGCTACAAAAAGGTTGTGGCTGTGAATGTTAAGTGTCTCCCTCAGGGAGGAAAATCAGGCCGACTGATAAGTGAGTCAGCGGCAAATCCAACAAGTCGGCACGAAGACGGAGCAGAGCGGCGAGACACGACACACACCACCTCTCCGGCTCAGACTGCACACGCACGCACACACACACCACACACACTCACACTCGAGAGTCCAGCAGGCAAACGTGGACCAAACACCTGCCGTGAAGTTCAAACCTGAGTGAAGATTTACCACCGGTGTCAAGGTGCTTCTCTGCAGAAGATCTGTGACGCTGTCACAGAACGAAGACTTTTTTTTAACCAAAAACATTTGCAGGGCAAGTTGTAATAAGACCAACAGTTGCTGCTAAAAGAGATGAATGAATGAATGAATGAATGAATGATGAATGAATGATGAATGAATGCTCCGTCACTCCAGTTTGCAGAGGAGGAAACAACATTCAGTCGACGGTGAACTACAACCAGCGCCTGCGACGTCTGCGCGTGCACCTAGCGCAGCGAACGCGGTTCTGCGGACGCGACGAAAGCGGAAACGGTCGTGAGAGAAACTACGATCCCTTTGTTTGGAGCGCTAAAAATACACAACAACTGGCTGCAGCCCCCCTCCCCCCCTACTCTGCCCTCCCCCACCACCTCCTCCTCCTCCTCCTCCTCAGCATGGCCCACCTCCTTTCTTGCTAATTACAATTGATTTATTATGGACGTGCTATCTTATCAGGTGCCCGGTGAAATTACAATAGGTGTCCGAAAAGCTGCTGGGAGACAGAGGGGGGAGGGGACGGCGGCGGTGGTCAATGTCGAATGGCAAAATCAATTTGCATTGATTGGCAAAAGGTTCATTTTGCCAAAGAGGACGAAGTCGAAGGGGATTAAAGTTGGCCGCCCCCCCCCATCCCCCCCACTGACAACTTTGATACGACACAATGGCGGCGCCGGGCGGCCGTGGTTTAGTTAACAGGCTTTCAGCCACACGGACGCCGCGCTTCTTTCACCTCGTAAACAGTCTCTCAACAGATTTTATTTTTTAATCGTCTGCCGCCGCAGCTCCAGCTGAGAAACAGATAGTATTGATCAGGTATCAGCCAGTGAAATCCCCCCCATCTACCCCCCCCCCCCTCTCCAACCCACCCATCTTCTTCTTCTTCGCATCTTAATCCTCATCAAGAGGCCGACGCAGAATTCAAATCGTCCTGCTTTCTCTCTCGAGGCTGAGCCATGACCAAGGCTGAGCAGGGAGGAGGATGGTGGGAAAAAAAAGGGGGCGGAGGCAGAAGGAAGGGGGGAAAGATGAAGGAAGGATAATGCAAGGAAGGACAGAAAGAGGGAAGGAGGGATGAAGAAAGGAGGTAGGGATGAAGGAAGGAAGGACGGAAAGAGGGAAGGAAGGAAAGACACATGAAGGATGGAAGGAAGGAAGGAAGGATGGATGAAGGATGGAAGGAGGGAAGGAATGAAAGACAGAAAGAGGGAAAGAAGGAAGGATGGATGGAAGGATGGACAGCGAGGAGGAGGAGGAGGAGGATGGCCGCTGGAGGGCAAGTTTCTAGAACACCAGCCGCAGGGAAGAGAGGAGCAGGGATTCTTCCTCTCCTCCTCCTCCTCCTCCTCCTCCTCCTCCTGAGTGACACCTGTGGCAGCGTGCTGGTGTGCGTCTCACCTTCGATGGCCAGCATGGCTCTCAGCTCCCTGTTGAGCAGCTCGAAGCGTCTCTCCAGATCGTGCTCCTTCTCCCTGCAGCGGGTCACACAACCACAGAGGGAGAGAGGGAGAGAGAGGGAGAGAAAGAGAGAGAGAGAGAGAGAGAGAGAGAGAGAGAGAGAGAGAGAGAGAGAGAGAGAGAGAGAGAGGGAGGAAAACACACACACAGGCACCAGGACCAAAGTTCATCAATATGTTAATGACTAAATCATTAAAGCACTTAAAGAAACCTGCAATAAACATCGATTGGGCGACTCGGCCGAAGCCTCTCCGGCTCTGCATTAATCTACTACACATAACTGATACTGTGTGTGTGTGTGTGTGTGTGTGTGTGTGAATGAGAGAGTGAGTGAGTGTGTGTGTGAGAACGAAAAATGAATTGAAAAGAGTGGAATCATGTAAAGGTTAAAAAGAAGACAAAGAAATTCATTTGCATCTCTGTCGGGCGTCGTGTGTTCTGCAGCACAAATTGAATTGAATTCCCTCCTTCCAGCCGCCGTCTTTTTTTTTTCTTCCTTTTTTTCAAATAAAATGAGCTTATTCTTCGCCCCCTTAATAGAATTTGTCCTTCACAGCCGCCTCTTTTTTTCTCTCCACATTACAAAAGCGGGGTGGTGGTGGTGGTGGTGGTGGTGGGGGGGCAGCAGCGAGGGCTCATAATCAGCCCTGCTGTCAGCTGGGGCCTTAAGAAGCCTCCTCTCGTATCCTTCTGATGTCATGTGATTAGAAACAGTTCAATCTCTCCTCCCTCTCTTTCCCTCCGCTCCCACACTTTGAAATCAGCGGCGCACAAAGGAGGAGAAAAAAGACTGAAGGGGAAAAAAGACGGACGACAGGAGAGAGAGAGAGAGAGGGCGACGACGGCGCGACCATCGATTCTCACGTCCCGTCTGCTGCGCGGAAGTCAAGTCGGCAAAAGAAGAGAGACGGATGAACGGAGCGAGTTTGATCGAGGGTTGAAGTGGAACATGAGAACGCGTTTGAATCAAAACAGAAACAAAAAAAACCCCGTCAGAAACAGTGAAGACACTCGGAGCAGCTCGTGAGACGGGTGTGTGTCTGTCACTGTGTGTGTGTGTGTGTGTGTGTGTGTGCACGTACAGCAGCGAGAGCTGGTTCTGCCGTCGGATGAGGGCGTTCTTCTTGTTGACCAGCATGAACCACTCCTGCATCATGGCCTCCTCCTCCTCTTTGTTGTTGCCTGCAAACGCACACACAGCGAAGAAAAAACGAGGGTCAACAAATGATGATCATTATCTGGAAAATACATATATTGCAGGGTTTTCTTTTTTTTTTTTCAATGTGCAGCTTTGAATCCAGTCTAATATGACACAACAGAAGTTCACAACACCGGTCAGAGGAGTGAGGCTGATAAATAGAGAGAGGGAAGTCAATCTGTGACTGGTTTATGTTCATACATAATGTTTGGAAGAGGTGAAGTGGATGAACGGCGTTAACACCTGTTAAGTCCTAGTATGAAAGATATTGTGTGTGTGTGTGTGTGTGTGTGTGTGAGTGACACCCGTATAGTAAAACCCAGGAGGAGGAGAATCACGACTTTGGCTGCGATTTCAAACAGACGAAGAAGACGTGATGGTTGTAAATGAAGACCCTCCGTCGAGGTGCTTTCATTAAAGAATAAAGACGTGAAATATAAATCCGCATTCAGCTCCAAATTTTAGATTAACTCTGCGTATCTGCCTCCCGGCAGCGCTGCAATTAAGAGCTGCGGTCAGTTCAGCGACGCCAAGAACTGGGAAATAATCTCTGCCATTCAAACAGTGGCGTTAATCTGACACTGAGCAGGAGGACGGAGGAAGAGGAGAAGGAAGAGGAGGAGGAGGAGGAAGAGGGAGGACGGAGGAGGAAGAGGAAGAAGGATGGAGGAAGAGGGAGGACAGAGGGGGGGAAAGAAACGTGATTAAATTTTAAAATCACACTGAAGTGGCAAATATTGAATTTATCATTCGTGCACTGGCTTAAAAAAAAAACAACGAAAAAACAACAAATAACATTCACCATCAGCCGTAAGTTGCTGAAGCTTTGCCTTTGTTTGTTTTACCCCCGACATGTGATCAGAATCTGTGTGGAAGTGACATATTTGTAGCCGTGCAGGGAAAAAGCAACGCAAAAACACAATAGAAGAAGAATAAAAAGAGGAGGGAGGAGAAGAAGAAGAAGAAGAAGAAGAAGCGCTATCAACAGCAAACACACATCTTGTGGCTTAGTGCGCTGTGTGTGTGTGTGTGTGTGTGTGTGTGTGTGTGTGTGTGTGTGTGTGTGTGTGTGTGTGTGTGTGGGGTTGCGTCACCGTCGACAATAGACCGACGTGTGGATGGTGGACGTGTGCGCACACACCGGCGAGTGTGTGTGTGTGTGTGTGTGTGTACATTTGTGATACTCTGAGCCAGCAGATGTATGTAATTTCATTTAGAGGGTGGAGCAGAGGGAGGAGGGGGAGGGGTGGAGGTGGTGGGGGGAGCGAATGAAAGCGGGCGTCGGGATTTAGCGGAATGGTGGATTACTGTAGTCAACTTTGAGACGGACGAGGCTGCGAGGGGGGATCAGGCGGCGCTGACGGGTCGCCGCCGCCGCCGCCGCCAAGTCAAATAAAACAAGCAAATCATAAACGGCAAATATTATTAAGCTGCTGTGACATTGTGGCCGAGGCGGCCGGGGAGACGGAGGAGGGATTAGAAAGCTATATCACCCCCCCTCCCAACGCCCCCAAAGCCCCCAGCCAACCACGGGCCTGCCTCCTCCTCCTCTGAAAGGAGGGGGAGGAGGGGAGGGCAGGTGAGCCGATTCAAAGCCAAGAGGGGGAGAGAGAGAGAGAGAGAGAGACGGAGGGGGAAGACGGAGGGGGAGGACGAAGCGACAGCTGCTCGCCATCCTCCTCACCACACGGGAGCGCTGCGCTGCCGGAGCCGACCTTTGACCTCGGCCCCGGTCGAAACGGGGAGGCGGCGGACGAGCGACTTGCTGGGTTCACCGGCAAGGAAAAAAATCTGCGAGCGGAGAGCAGGAGGAGGAGCCACGAGCGGAGAGCAGGAGGAGGGCGGGGGAAGAGGAGGGGTAGGGATATAAAAAATAAGGCCAAGAAGAAAGCAACATCCATCCGTCGGTTCAAATTCTCCAAAAAGACTTGTGGAATCGTTCGCTCACTGGAGTCGGTTCAGTGGGAAGCGGCTCAGTGAAGTGAACCAGCCGTGGGCGGATCAGCGGGTCATGCTGGGACGAGCGTCTTTGTGAGGGGAGGCAACAAACAAACAAACAAACAAACAAACAGAAGGGGGGGGGGCAGTGGCGAATGTCGTGGTGTAAATATCACTGGCAGCCGCCGCCGACACTGTGTCCGCCCCCCCGGTGCTGGCCGGGCAAAGCCCCCCGAAGCCCCCCGGTCCTGGCCGGGCGAAGCCCCCCGGTTCTCGCTGGCTCTCGGGGGGCCGTCCTGGATCAAAGCATCTGGCGCTTTGGCAGCTTCGCTTTCCTCAGCGCGTTGGATGAGGGAGAGAGAGAGAGAGAGGGAAAGAGAGAGAGAGAGAGAGAGAGGGAGAGAGAGGCAGGGAGAGGGAGACAGGAGAAGAGGAGAAGAGAGAGTGAGAGGAGGAGGAGTGCAGGAGAGAGAGGGAGAGGAAGTGAGAGGAGGGGGAGAGAGAGGGATGGAGAGAGAAAAAGAGGCAGAGAGAGAGAGGAGGAATGGAGGAGAAAGAGAGGAAGAGAGGAGGAGAGGGAAAGAGGAAGAGTGAGAGAGAGGGGAGAGAGAGAGAGAGGGGCGAGCCAGGACGTGGCGGCGGCGGTGAGTTTGGCGCGGCGGCCATGTTTGATCAGGACATCAAAGGATGGAGAGAAACGTGTCTGATGGAGATAAAGAGGCTCCGCCCACCTGCAGCGCCGCCCATCACTGCTAATATCACTGCCACCGCCGCCACCGATAGGCTATCAGCGCGCAGAGATACAATCTGACAAACTGATACATCCCCATCCGACCACACACACACAGACACAGACACACACACACACACACACACACACATACACACACAGCGACCTGACCGCCCCTCTTGTTTCCCCCTCACAAACCCCACTGGTGTGTGAATATCCAGACTAAAAGGAAGGAGGATGAGATGAAGAAAGACGACTGTCCAATCGAATGACGAGATCAAATCGAATGGACACATAATACGTGTGGAGGAATGTTGAACATCCAACCGAGCTTCAGTGTGAGTGGATGAACAGTGAGGATTCAGACGCTCTCTTCCTTTTACAGATTTGAATTTTTTCTGTTAAAGAACTTCAAAAGGGATTCACCGTCCATTCATTTTCTCTACGTTGAAATAACATATAAAAAAAAACAAAGCAGCCGATTCAAAGCTAAATCACAACCCGCTGATTCTTTATTTGAAATATTCTCTTGCTTTCTATGCACTGGTTTACGAACCGATTTGCTGATAAATGATTCCATCCACTGTGCAGCTGAGAAACTAAACTTCCTTCAGGATAAATAAAGTACTTTTATCTATCTATCTATCTATCTATCTATCTATCTATCTGTCTATCTACTTTCAAATGATGCACTTTTGAATTTTCAAATCATAAATCTCTCTCTCATCCGTCTGTCCGTCTCTGTCTTCCTTCAAGACAAAGTTTCCAGAAGAACCGAAGGGACGAATTACCAGAAAGGGAGAAAAAAAAACAACAAAACACATTAAAAACTGCGATCGCATGCACGTTCATCTCATTTCTTATCTGTCACTTTGCCATTTAATCCAATAGCTGCTAATCCAATTTGTCCATCAGACTTGTAGAAAAGGCGGAGGAGGAGGAGGAGGAGAAGAGGAGGAGGCGATAAAGCACAACTTCTCCTCAGCGTCCAAGTCATTTTGTGTATCGCGTGTATTGTTGTTTTTTTTTTAGTGGGAGGTGGGGGGAGGGCGGGGGTTCTACGCTCGCTTCCTTCGGCCCGGGATCAGCGGGGAATCCGGCGGGATGAAAGCCGAGGGAGCATGAAAGAAAGCGAGTGGAGGAGGAATAAAGAGAACAGGATGAACATTGTTTCCTGTGATGAGGTAAGAGCTCGTTAAAAGGCCCCGGCGTGAATATGCATGACGGGGGCCGGACTAATAAGAGAGATGGTGGTGGTGGTGGAGGTGGGGTTATTGTACGCTAGAAGCACGGGTACGCAAGACTTGATTTAATTACGGTCGGAGTGACGGAGAGGAAGGCTGCAGCCACATTCATTCAAGTTCAGGGTCAGAAACAGGTGTTTCCACCCAGCTCCGGTGAAAGTAAAATTCTCAGCATGTCTTGAGCGTCGCCGATGAGATAAAAAATGTCACATTATGGAGAAAAAGAAAATCCACCGACGACTTCAACAGCAACAGGAAGTGGACGATCCAGTCCGTCAGTATGCGCTTCCATGACAGTTCTTCCGCAAAATAAAAGCGATATTTTCTAAAATTTCAACAAAGTACAATTGTGATTTTTGCAGGTGCTTCCATTGAATGGTGTGAAGCAAATAAGCCGTCTCCTGGTCTCTCTCCTCTCCCCCGCTGCCTTCCGTGCTTCCTGAAGGTCCAGCAAAGCTCGCTGTGATTTTTTTTTTTTTTCTTTACCGGGAAGCTGACAGCCTGGCTGTAAACACAGGGCTAAGTGACGGTGGAGGGGAGGACGTTCCGTTCAAAGCAGCCGAGTCCAAATAAGGGCGGCGGTGGCAGCAGGTTGCACCACGGTGACCCCCCCCCCACCACACACACACCCCAACCCCACCCTCTATTCTGCTCCGCTCTCAACTGGAGTGCGGCTGAGGGCTACCACCCCTCCAACCCCTCCACTCCTCCACCCCCCCACTCTCATGTACCAGGCCCTCAATGGCACAATGGCCCCGCCGCACAGAGCAGGTTCCCGCTTTATTGAACCCGTGTAGGACGGCGGCTGAATGGGACACATTAACCGATTCAGACGCACCTATTTTCCACTCTGCACCCCCCTTCATCCCTGCACCCCCCTTCCTCTGAGGAAACAGGAGAGAAAAAAAAGGAAAAGTGTCCAAGACAGAGAAGCTGCGTTTCCATGACAGTTTTTCGCAAAATATGTTTTTTAATTTGAAGACCTTTTTTTTTGTCCATGATGCACATCAACAGATGTTGACTTCAAAATATAATAATCTGGGAGCTGGAAGGTAGCCGCAGCCCTGATCTCCACCTCTGCTTTAAGGTGGTGGGACAGGGAGGTTCGCCGCCACTGCAAAAGCCTTTTTTAATGAGCAGCAGTGTGAACACACACACACACACACACACACACACACACACACACACACACACACACACACACACACACACACACACACAGACAGACAAACGCACACGGTGGCATCGGCGTCGCTGTTTGAACATTAGTGTTCAAAGATCTTGTCAAACACAGACGATGGAGCTCGTCCTCTTGACCTCCTCGGCCTGACACACACACACACACACACACACACACACACACACACACACACACACACAGACATACATACACATACACACACACTGTGCAAACAGCAGGCCGACCTCTCGTCCTCCAGATGGGAAAATGTTATTTTGCTTTTCCATCCATTATTTTGTTCAGTTTTCCTTCCAATAAAATAAAATAAATTCACGTCTCCTGGCTTTGCAAAGGTGCCACAGATGACGCTGTTCTTCAGTGGGAACCTGCTTGCTTTTCTAATCAAAGCTTTATATGCACAATTATAGCGGCAAAGCGGAGAATTTTTGATGATGAGCACGAGAGGAGCTGGAGCAGCAGCTGTCACACCTGGGAGGGAATTCACCTCTTCCCACAGCTCTACCCCTCTGTTGCCATCTCCGCTTTTTTTGTTTGCGCGACATTCCTCCAGCAAACAGCTTCTGTTGTTCCATAAATGAAACATATTCTCCGGATTAACATTCGCTCAAAATAAAACCACAGAAACAAACAAAAATCCATTTCTGCAGTAGATCGCCTCCCCGCCCCACCTTCACGTTTTTCAGAGGGAGCCAAACTGTGACAATCACACAAACACCACCCTCCCCTTTCCCTCCACCCTCCCCCCCACCTCCACCCCCACTCCATCAAATTGTGTTTTTTTGCCACAAATCAATAAACATTATCAGAGAGTGACAGACTATGGGGCCGGTGGAGGCAGCCTGTGTCTGTTAAAGCCCAGACCGCCCTGCTGCCGCCTCTATCTAGAGAGAGAGGGAGAGAGACAGAGAGCGAGAGAAGGCCGCGGAGGAAAAACGGAGAGCCGCGTAAAAAAAGACAGGAACGACCACAACAACGACAACGACGACGACACAACAGGAAGGCAGACACGCACAGAGAGAGAGAGGGAGAGAGAGAGAGAGAGAGAGACTGGCGCCTTGATCAGACGGCGAGTCACTGGTGCGAGTGCAGCTCCAACAGAGTGCAAACGGAAAAACCAGCCGGTTAGAAAAAAAGGACGGAAAAAAAAAAGACGGAAAAGAAGAAAGAACGAACGACGGAGCAGGTCGACGTTTCTAAAAACGCTGCAGAAGCCTGATCGCTCCCTCGCTGTCACCTGCTTTTAACGCGAAATGTGTTTTTCATAAACGTGCAATAAAACACTTATTTATCTGTCAATATTATGGACATAACTTGTAAAATAATCCAAATGTCAATATAATGTAAATATCTTGTTTTTCCCCTTTCTTAGCCTAGAAATATTTCTTTTAATATTTATTGGCTTTTTTATTGACGCAATTTTTCTTCTTTTGCACCGTATCATTGCTGTAATTACGAAAACTTCCCCAATGTGGGACTGATCTAGGCTTCTTCTTCTTCTTCTTCTTCTTCTTCTTCTAAACAAGATGGTTTCCATGGCCCCCCATCACGATCACTCCCCTCTGACTCAGAAGGAGAAAATCGCAGCCAGACACGCAACATTTCTCAATGACCTTTTCTCATTATTGCCACCCATCTTCATTACCACCGTTATTATCCAGCCTTTTCTCTTACTAACCCGGCCTTCTCTTCAATTCGCTTCCCTCCACACACACACACACACACACACACACACACACACACACACACACACACACACTCACACGCACTACTAGCTTAGCCCGTTGCCTCTATGGCGGGAAGATGAAGAGAAGGAGGAGAGCGAGAGCTGAGAGAGGCTGAGACGAGGCCGCAGCACTTCAGGTAATTAATATAGCGAGAGGGGGGCAGATGAGAGGAGACGAAGAGCATGTGTGAGAGTGTGTGTGTGTGTGTGAGAGAGAGAGAGCCCTCCAGTCTGTGTGTGTGTGTGTGTGTGTTTTCCCTGAGACGGCTGATTGGGGAGCTCACCTGCCGATACCCCCTAAAAGGTATTTCATTAGCGAGTCTTTTGCCATACAAGCAGAGGAACAAAGCCTCGGTTACGCCTGCCTCCACTCCAGGTCGACAGGGGGGGAGAGAGGGAGGGTGGTGGGGGGTGGGGGGTCCGGGGCGCCTGTGGCTGTGTGCGGGAGGAGCGAAGAAGAAGAAGAAAAAGAAGAGGAGGAGGAGGAGGCGATCCCCGTTCATAATCTCATGACAAAAGCCAAAAAGGCATCATCCTATTAACAGTGTGATCTTCTGCGGCTCGCGCTATAGCTCCTTTCCACAGGGGTGGTGAGGGGTGAGGAGAGGGGAGGAGGGTGAGGGGTCTCTTTTATTATGAAGGTGAGCGGGTGAGAGGCGGCGGTGGGACAAGAGCGCCCACGGCGGGTGGAGGCGGGGAGAGACCCCATGCCAGGGTCCCGCTTCTCTTCTCTGGAGCAGGGGAACCTTTGCCTCGGACCCTCTGGGAGGGGGAGGAGGGTGCGGGAGGGGGGTTTGAGGGAAAGGCATGGGGGGGGGGGGTTCCATTGAGCTCCAGTGATACAACACAACGACAGTGGGGGCAGAGATCCTGCAACAACAGAGCCGCTGCACTCTGGGAGGAAAATGAAAGAAGAAGTCTGCAGTGTCTGTGTGTGTGTGTTGGGGGTGCATGTTGAAGACGCAGCATCACATGGTCTTTGCTATTAATCTTTATATCTTAGTCATGCTTTTATTTAAGAATCCTTTAAAAATGTATATTTCCGTAAATACCGTTTGGATGATTTTTGCATTTCTGCATGTTTTTATGCAGAAATGAAGTTCAATTAAAGGGAATGAATGATTTTTATTTTTATTTTTTTTTTATGGCTGGTTATATAACCACAGCACTTGCTGACACAGTCTGAGTGTGCAGAGGTGGAGCGAAGGTACGAGAGCCGAGGGAGGACAAGAGATTAGGGCCGGGTTCGAGTGTTTTGTCTTCGGCTCAGTGGGGGTTCGAGCCGCCGGCCTCGGGTTACACTGGGGGATTGTGGGAAAAAAAAGAAGAAAAAAAAAAACCTAGCCCGAGTTGTGTTTGCAGTGGGGTCTGACGTCAGTCGGAACACGTCCACGACAGACAAGACAAACATTTCCTCCAAATCTACTCAACGCCATCGACTCTGGCTTAGCATCCAGGCATTTTAACGACATATTTGTAACGAGCTGGTCTCATGATAAAAGTGCTGCTGCAGTCGGTAAACTTTCAGAGGATGGAGTCGACTGAGAGACCTTCAGAAGGTGCAGATATGAAAGAAACGCACCGCTTCCAACTCTGCACACACACACACACACACACACACACACACACACACACACACACACACACACACACACACACACACACACACACACACACACACACACACGCTCCCCTCCTTCCCTCTCATCATCATCGTCCTCGTCCTCCATTCTCCTCTGCAGCCAGCAGAAAGCCTGTGATGACCTGAGTGTGTAGCTTATTAACCTTCCCATCAGTTCTTATCAGCCGCTGAATAGCCCAGTCATCTGCCTCCCCTCCCCAATCTGAGGGGGGAGACTTTCTATTTTTACGTTTTTCCATCCTCCTCCTCCTCCTCTCCCCTCCTTCTCCTCTTCCTCACGTCAGGACTATAATTTAATCCACGCACAAATCATTTAAGGTCTTTGCTACTACTACCACCACTACTACTGTTACTACAATTACCACTACTACTACTAATGTAAAATTCTGTCTCAGGCAGGCGAGGAAACAGATATTGGTGAAATTTGTGCAGTGTTTGTGTGCGTGCGTGTGTGTGAGAGAGAGAGAGAGAAAGAGAGAGAGGGAGAGAGAGAGAGAGAGAGAGAGAGAGTGTGTGTGTGGTGAGGGCCGGTAGAATAAATTAATGGCTGATTTCTCCCCTTGCTTTGATGGCATTAAGAGACTCTCCTCCTCAATGTGCCGCCTTAAATGCTTCCCCCCCCCTTCCTCCCCCTACCTCTCTCTTGCTCCCTCTCTTTCCCTCCATCCCTGCCTTCTTTTCTCCATGACGAGCGAGGCCACCCAGCAGAAGGCAACTGATGCAAAACGCCAGTGTAATCCCTCCCCCCTCCTCCACCTTCCTCACCCCCAACCCAATGCCCCCCCCCGCCTTCAGTCTTTTGACACAGTGGCCATTATCTGCGGGATTTAGCTCTCGGCCGAGCCTCCGTGATGTTTGCTCGGCCCTGGACTCGGCGTTCTCACACCGCTCCTCCCTCCGCCCGGCTCCTTCTTTCTCTTAACGCCACTCCAAAGAGTGCAAAGCGCCGCAGAGTGGGCCTTCACAACCAGGAGTGTCGCCGCCACATCACACGGAGGCTGCGGCTCCTCGCTCGCAGGAGTTCCGACGCAATCGCTTCTGTTCGTAACCATTTCAATATTTGGGATCAATTAAGTACATCTATTCTGTCCTAGTTTTGTCAAATCAACATTAAACTTATGACTCACTTTACTTGTCGACAAAAGTTACGAGAAAACATTGAAAAGATTTTGATGTTCTATTGTGTTATTCTTTTCCTGTTCTTGTGTTCTCTCTCTTTTTTTTGTTTGTTTTGTTTTTCGCTGAACTCAGTTGCTGTTTTCGGTGGTGCAATAATTTTGCAGGGCAAACTTGTGAAATGAGGAGGAAGAAAAAAACGCAACTTGAATGAACGTGATCTGACATGACTGTTGGTCTCCTCAGCAACCATTTGCTGACGTACTTTAGTCTTTACCAAGCCTTGATTTTTTTGTTAGATTTTTTGTTGCTCAATTCAATATGTGTTCAATGCAACTTGTTTCTGATGCTTTTTGTCAAATGAACATGACTGCAAAACTATTCAAACAGTATTATGACTTTATTTACTTTTTACCGCGCTTTTATCTCTCTCCATACTACAGTTTAGAACCGGGGAGAGCAAACAATGGGTTCTAAAATGTGACGGAGGGGCCAGAGCAGGAGCAGATAGATGGAGTGTTTTGGTGACACACCGAATAGAAGGAAAAAATATATCATGGGATACGTAGAGAACATGTGCTTTATTGTCAATTGAAAATTAACCCAAGCAAAGTTCCAACAAAAGCAGTGTCTTTGAAGCCCTCAGGGTGTTTAGCTCTTTATTGAAATGACTCTTAGAACACTGAAAAAATGGATGAAATGAAGCTATTTCATGACTTACTAACTATTGATGTCATTTCTGCAAGTTTGGCGGGCCAGATTAAAAAGCTTAACGGGTCGCATATGGCCCATGGGCTGTAGTTTGCCCACCCCTGGTATAGAACATTGCATTGCATTGCATCACACTAGTTCCCTTTTCAAGCTGCTGTAAATGCAACTCTCTCCGGGAGATGAATAAAGTATCTATCTAAACTAATCTAATCTAATCTTTCTTTGGATTCGTTTCCTCCACAATGGAACCCAGAGAGTGAAGATGCAGCAGAGTCAGAGTTTTGCGTGTCAATCAAGCCGACTCGGAATCTGATTGGGTCTCTCGGGCTGGTGTGAACGCAGGCCTAACAGCCTCCCCGCTGCCACATGCGGCTGAGAGCAGTGTGATGGAATCCCTGTTGAAATGTGCAGATAAGCCGTGGCTCTGTGGGACTAAGCTAAGGTTAAGCCAGGTGGTTTAGCTCCCCGAGTGTGTGTTTACACACACACTGAGGTGTGAACCATTTGGGGAGCTTAGCGGGGTGGAGAAACACGAGTTGACTCGGAGCTTGGAGGGAGGTTTGTGTGTAGGGGGGGGGGGCGTCAGGCGTGGCTACCTGTCCACGCCGTTAACTGGGAACAGATTAACGCAAACATTTGACTTCTCACGTCCTGCAGGGGCGGCGGCAGCAGGGCTTTGATTCAATCAATATTTAAAATGTGCGAAATGTGCGATTCTTCCATGAGGCGTTCAAAAGATTTCAATGAAAGGGTTGTTATTGATTTGGCTTTTGAGGGTTCTAGTTAGACTTGTTGTGTTGTTCATCAAAAATTCATCAAATTTCAGGTTGGTATTTCTCTGTAAGTCCATCTGTGAGTGTCATGCTTTAAAGTCCAACATTTTATGATAGATACACCTGCATTTGTGTGACGTGTGTTATGGGACTTTTATTCCAAAACTATTTTGCAAATGAGAGACGCAGACATAAACTAAGGTGGATATTTTTTGGTTTAAAAAGGAGGTAAAAAAATAGCCCCACAAACCAAAAAGATCAAATCTAATTTATATACAAAAGACAAAACAAACAAAAAAAAAACTTAACAAAACTGAAAGAGATTCCGGGGGACTTTATTTTTGCACCACCCCTCCCCTGCCCTTCCGTCCCCACCCACTTTGCAATCATCCCCACTTCACCCCCCCCTCCTATCCTCTGTTCAAACATTTAAACACACACTAATAATGAGAAGTGAAGGAGCGGCAGCGTCACCTCTGAAGGAAACAGATCTGTGAGGAGCCCAGTGGAGGACAGAGAGACAGGGAGAGAGAGGGAGAGAGAGAGAGAGCGAGAGAGAGAGAGAGAGAGAGAGAGAGAGAGAGAAAGAGAGAGAGGGGCCTGCTGATAGACACACAGACACAACCTTTTTAGCATAAGTGGCTCCGCCTGGCCCATTAGCAAAGAGAAGCGCAGAGTGTCTGTGTGTGTGTGTGTGTGTGTGTGTGTGTGTGTGTGTGGTGGGGGGGCTCCACCCTCGGGGGTAAATGTTAGAACAAATTTGAGGGGTGTCATATTACACGCCTGGCGACAAGTGGCGGAAGGGAGGCGAAGACGCTGAATTTGCTTGATGAATTAATCTGCCGACCGGCCGGCAGCGGCTACGCTAACAACATTAGTCATCCCTCCCATTTAATGCCCCCCTCCCCCCACCATTACACCCTCATTACATCTTTTATCTTCTTGCTTCCTCCTCCTCTTTCTTTCTTTCTTCAGATTTGCTCAGGGGCAGCAGCTTCTTGTCATTGTGAAATTTTTGGTTTCATTGAGAAGAGAATTTTCAAATGCGTTTGTGTTTTTTTTGCTGCTGCTGTTGTTGGTAGGAAACTTCCCGGATGGCGGTTCCTCGCTTAACGCACTCCCGTTTCCACGCCGTCCCTTGTTTTGTTTGTAAATGTGACAACCCCCCCGCCTCACACACACACACACACACCCCGCGGCCTCGCCCCTCCCAAAGAACAAGTTACATGACAAGTCAAGCGCTCGCCGGCGCTCACATTCAATACACAAATGCAAAATTGCCGTATTTAAATAGATATTTTTTAAATGGAAATGCGTCGGGGAAAGACAGCTGTTGGTATTTGTTGCCTGGAGTGCTTATTACAATGGGAAATGGGGAGGACTGACTCTGTGTGTGTGTGTGTGTGTGTGTGTTAGTAGCATGGTGAGCGGCCGTGTTAGCAAGTGAATGGTGTAATTACCAGGCCGAGCCTCCGTCATTAACCTGCACCGTGGAGAGCCGCCGCCGCCGTTAGCATGAGAAAGCCGTGATTAATTGACTGCGAGGGTTAAAATTCAATCATCTTGTCGGGCCGCATTTTGTTAACTCAGTGATAATGGTGTGTGGGGGATGGCGGGGTATTGTCAAGCGAAAACAAACAGGGATAATTCACATCTCAGATAAACAGCCCGTCAAAAAATAAGCCCACACAACCACATTTTTTTACTCGATCGTCTTCTTTTTTTCTTTTTTTTTTCAATTCTGAGCGATAAAGTTCAGCCCGAGAAAAAAAATATTTGGGATACTGCTAGAAACACAAAAATGTGTTTCCATTTGTTTTTTTTTGCAGTCTTTTGTGTGTATGCGCATATTTTGTGTGCTTACTAAACCCTATCTCGCGTCTGTGTGTGTGTGTGTGTGTGTGTGTGTGTGTGTCTCCCAGTCTGAGGATGTGTTTGGCAGCTTCCAGCCTGGTTTACTGGCGCGGCCGCCTGCCTGCTTGCTGGGGTCTCAGGCTGAGAGGCGGCTAATGAAAGCTTTGGCAGGACGCTGCAATAAAGAGCAGATTATCATGAGCGGCCATTGTCCACCTCCCCCCGTCCACTCCTCCCGGCCAAACACCCCACCCACCCTCCTCCGCTACAAATCTTTAATCTCCAACTATCAGCGGCGTCGAGAGGGAGCCGTTTTATTGTCGAAACGCAGAGAAACAAAAAGTGACGTCGCTTGAAGAGGAAGAAATAAATAAATCGAGAGAGAGAGAGAGAAGGCCGGCGTTATTAATTCACCGCTCTAACTCACAAAACACATTTATCTCTCCGGTCTTTAGGGATGCGGCGAGGAGAGGCGACCCCCCCCACCCCCGACCTCCCCCTCCTCCTCCTCCCTCCGTTTGACTCCATCAGCCCGGCTCGTTTTATCTGAAGATTTCCAGACAATGCCCAGAGGATCCCGTTCCCTAATCTTCCTAAAAATCCCCCTTTCATCCCCACTGTTAAAGAATGTAAGGAAGGCTGACACCGAGCCGGAGAAAAGAAATGAGGGAGGCGGGGGGGTGAGGGGGTGAGGGGGTGAGGAGCGGAGGAAAAGGAAAAAGGGAAAAAGGGGGGAAAAAAAGGAAAAAGCGGCACATCTGGGTGGGAGGGTGGCTATTTCTGGACTAGGGAGGTGGACAGAGAGAGGTAGTGGGACAGAGAGAGAGAGAGAGAGAGAGAGAGAAAGACAGAGAGAGAGGGTTGCTTGGTGTTGGTCGCCCTCGCAAGTCGACTAATTAAATTGTTTTTTGCCGCTCAAACATTCAAACGGCAGAGCAGATTAAGTGCATGAGTGGTGAGTGAGGGCAGTGGGGGTGTTAATCTGAGTTCTGACCCATTAGAACCTTCAGGTCACACACACACACGCACTCAACCTACCCCCCCGCCAAAAAAAAAAAAAGAGAGAGAGAGAGAGAGAGAGAGAGAGAGAGAGAGGGGCTCAAATCCTTTGTTTTGTCCCCTCAAAGGCAAGAAGGAGCCAAACGCTGTTCAAGGAACGATCTTTTCTCCCCCACAGGGGGGCACGGAACACTTGCTCCTCAAGTGAATCCAAGATGACCAGGAAGAAAACACAACACACAAACAGACACACACACACACACACACACACACACACACACGCACACACACCCATGCGTTCCACCACTGTGATCCACGAAAGCGTTCGATTGGAAATGAACGACGACAACACTGATGAAGGAGAGAAAATAACCAAAGGCTTTGAATGGAAGCATCTTCTAACAGCCGTGTGAGTGTGTGTGTGTGTGTGTGTGTGTGTGTGTGTGTGTGTGTGTTGCCTGCCACCAGTTTACTTGCAATCCCTGCGCGCGGCAACGGTATTCGGCTGGTTCAAGGGTGGGCAAACTTTTTGACTGGTGGGGCCACAATGGGTTCTAAAATGTGACAGAGGGGGCGGAGCAGCAGCAGATGGATGGAGTGTTTTGGTGACCCACCTCATAGGAGGAAAAACTATGTCATGGGATATGTAGAAAACATATCATGTTGCTTTAATGTCGATTGAAAATGAGCCAAAGCAAAGTTACATCAAAATCAGTGTCTTTGAAGCCCCACTGTATTCGGCTCTTTATTGAAATGACTCTGAAAACACTGGAAAAATGGACGAAATACAGCTATTTTATGACTTACTGACTATTAATATAATTTCTTCAAGTTTGGCGGGCCGGATTAAAAAGATTTAACGGCCCGCATATAGCCCCTGGGCCGTAGTTTGGCCAATTTGTTTTCCACATCAGCCTCAGCTGGAAGCAGGAGATGCTGCTGAAGCTTCAACGCTACTCGCTTCACAGTGGAGTGAAAAAAGAGAAGAAGAAGAAGAAGAAAATAAGAAAAGAGAAGTAGGAGGAGGACGGCTGATTAAAGCTCTGGTCCTGCTTCCTGTGTGCGAGGCGTCGAGGGCTATTATAGTCCAAACACTCTCTCTTCCTCCAGCGCTTCAAAGATTAGACTGGTTATCCCATTAAAGTTGCTAAAATGCCATTCTTGTGTCTTTAAGCTCTTGTGTAGGAGGTCAAGACGAGTCCCGGGCTGCACTTTACAAGGGGCCGGGACTCGCGGATGTAATCTGCCCCAAAGTTACAATAATTAATGTTAAGCTTCTTCAGGGCAGTCGGCGTCGGTGAAAAGAAAGCGGCGGCCGACGATGTTCTTAACGCCGCTGTTTGTGGCGCCTCGCAAAAAAACCCGGAACCCGGTGTGTGTGTGTGTGTGTGTGTGTGTGTGTGTGCGCGTGCACGTGCATCGATGCCACTCATGAGGGCCCGTCTCAAATCTGTGTGGAACGACGGTCGGATGCGGCTGGATTAGGATGACGGCGAGAGAGAGAGAGAGAGCAAAAAAGGAGGCAGAGGTTGACCGCCTGGGAAATATCAACACGAGGAAACACTGCACCGCTTCAGAGCGAGGGCCAATAAAAAGTGGCTTTAAATGGGGGAAAAAAAACAGACCGCCCACCGCCCCCCCTCCAACCACTCCGCCTGCCTGCAGACACAATATATGAGTCATAATTCTGTATGTTTATCGCCACAAATCTGCTAATTCCAAAGCACAATATTGAACGACAAACTGGTGGGATTAGTGTGTTTGCCCGGGCGCCGCTGAGCCACAGGTTGACTCTGCAGACACACACACACTCGCACCCACACACGCACACACACAGGTCCGTCCCTCCCTCCCTCAGACGTCTGAAGTTCCTCCTGCTGCCTCTCTCTCTCTCTCTCTCTCTCTCTCTCTCTGTCTCTCCTCTCGTCAACTCGTCAGACACAAAGGCAGATTAAAACCGAAAAAAAATAAATAAAACCTGTGTCAATCTTATCGCTTTGGAGTGCGATTTTTAAACATATGTTAATCTGGAGAAGCCAACCGACCCCCCCCCCCCCACCTCCCCCACCCGCCCGTCCTCTCTCGCTGCTTGTTTATCTCGTCTTATCAAACGCGCAGTAGGTGAGAGGCGGCTCGGCGGCGCGGCTAAGTGCCATTATTTGGGATAATTGCGTCCATTGTTGCCGCTTATGCGGCTATTTGAAACGGGAGGAGAGAGTAAATAGGTGGTGGCGGTGGTGGGTGGAGGGAGGCGGAGGGGCAGGGCAGGTAGGCGACGGCTCGGGCCGGCTGAGGGGATTTCTCTCCACAAAGGGCTACACGCTGCATTTGAATGCGTCTTCATACCTCAAACCCAATTCTGAATTAGAGGAATCTGATAACTCACCGCCCCCCCCCGAACACACACACACACACACACACACACACACACACACACACACACACACACCTCGCCTCCCCCCACCTATAGAGCAGCAACAATGCCGGGGGGTCAGGTGCATTTCAGCACAAAGAGACAGAGATTAACACTGCAGCAATAACCAAACACACGTGTGTTTGAGTGAATATCCGTGTTCCTCTTTTCTCCTCTATTTCCAAAAAACGCAGCGCCGCATTGAACACTTACCAGAGTGCAAGGAAACTGTTTTGCGTAAACCGACCCGCAGCTTCAATTTATCAACGATGAATAAAACGCGATATTTTTCTCCCGGCGTAATCAATAAACGTCCTCTGCGTGCGCGAGGCGAGGTGAACCTTCTCCTCGTGTTGCATGTGTGAAGGACAGAGTTCCCAGTGGTGCGAGAATAACAAGTTCATTAGCGGTGGTGGGGAGGGTTGGGGGCGCGGGGGGGGGCACCGCAGGAATTCAAATCCCACCCCGCTGGCGTGGGCCCGGCCTCTGATTGGCTGGCTGCGTCGGCATGGCGAGACTCATTAGAGCCCAGCAGTAATTAAGAGTCGTTAGAAAGTGAATTCTCCAACCGCAGATTAGAAAATTAAACTATTTACTGATTACATATTAATAGAAGACAACAATGGCGCTCGCCATAAGCTTGGAAGGCAACCAAGGAATAAATCTGTGTACTTAATTACCATAAACAATGGGGGCATAGAAATGCAGTTTTATGCACACTCCCTCCTGTAATGTGTCTGATATCAGAAGACACTTGACAATTCTTGTTCAATTATCTCTATTATTTAATGTGCTGTGAACTGCCTCTGAGTAAATAAATTAACCACCCCAATTACTCGGGACTCGTCTGGGGAGGGCCGCCGCGTAATAGAAAAGGCCGCCGAAGGACGCATTGTGCCCAAACTGGGGGGGGTTGCAGGGGTGAGAGAAAGGAGACGGGAATAAAGACTTGCAGGGATTAAAAAATAAACAATAATAATAATAATATTAATAATGAAAAGGGAGCAACATAAAAAGTGATGCAGTGGGGGAGGTGGGAAGGAAAGTGTGAAAAGTGAGCTTGAAACTGATGCAGTTTTGGCAGCGACATCAGTGGAAACGCTGCGTGGGCCTTGTTGGTTTCTAGTCATTTCAGGGGTGAAAAAGGAGGTTTAGAAGCCGTGGACGAGGGAAGGGCACGGAGACAGGTGATGAGGGGGCTTGCAGCGGCAGGATTCCCTCTGCCAGAGCGGCCAGATGAACAATGAGTCGTGGGTCAGTCGCTCCGCCGCTCAGTCGCTCACCCAAACCGGCGTCCGCCAGGTCCGGATCGTGTGAGCGAGCTGCTCGCGGTGGGACGGCGCCGCGTCGCACCGGCTGGAGCGGCCGACGGCACCGGCCTCGACGAAGACATGCGGAGATGGCCGAGTGATGGATTGAATCGACATCAGCCGTTAAGTCAGCAGGAAGAGACTGAGAGAGACCCGATCTGCTGATGAGCTTTTCAATTTTCAGAAGTTTTATCTGTTGTTATTATTATTATTATTATTATTATGATTATTTGTATGTAGGCGAGGCGTAAATAAGCAGGTAGCTTTTGCCTCAGTCAAGGAAAGCTGTGCGGCCGGATGATTTCAAACCATCCTTAATTGTTTGTATTTCTGTGATTTGAAATGATTGAATAAATTCAATCAATCTTGATCATTTCTCCAACCTGGTCTTGAGTGAAAACAGCGTTGCCTGACTCATGATTAGAGATCAGACAGCACTCATATTTAGCCCTCTGTTTACAGCCGTGCACGCCCTCACCTGGGCCAAAGTAACTGCACGACTCAAGCTGAACATCTTGAGGAAACTTGACAGAACTCGATGCAGTGAACCAGACGAGATCCAGGCCCTCGCTTTAGTCAAGCAGGCAGACCAACATTTGATAAGGCCAAGAGGAAATTTGAGGATGTCTCGATATTGGCTGCCCCCCCACCCAAAAGAAAAGTTTGGTTTCAAAAGTGGGAAAAATACACATCATCATCTGCGGTGGTGGCGGCCGCCGGTCATTTCTGTGGCAGGCGCCGGTCAGATGCGGCGGATGGATCAATACTGGACGCTTCGCTAACAGCCAATCAGCCAAAACTTCAGACAGACATTCCCGGCGTCCGGGCTGAGGAAATATCTATCATCTATGACAGCGTATAGAAAAGGTGACCTCGGCTGGCCAGGTGATAAAGGTTACTTCAGTTAGGAGCTGTCACATCTCGCTGTGACGCCTGCAGCTCTGGAGCCCACAGGCCCCGATCCATAAGCTATTGGATGAGTCTGTGGGATAAGTGCTGCAAAATGAGATATGGAAACAGAAATGGACCCTCTCTCGGCAACTAAGAAAAGGTGCCGCTCGGGTGTGGAGGAGGTGGGGGGAGGGGGTGGGGGGGCCGTGAAACTTTTTTTTTTAAATGATTATTTTTTAGGTATGAGGCAACGCCGCAGAAGAATTTCGTGAGTGAAATTGAGGTCTTCGGTTTATTACAGCGTTATTTCACATTGTTTTTGCCACTCTTGCTGTTTCTTTCTTTGCTTTTAATGTCATTTTTGTGGTTTGTGCGATTTCCTCGCAAAGCGTCGTTTCACCGCACATCCGGCGTGAATGCATGACAAATAAAGATCTTGAATCTTAAACGTAAGAAAGCGCTAAAATGAACTTGTGTGTAGAAAGCGAGTTAATGATCCTGGTTCTGATGTGAGCGGGAATGTTGAATTTGAAAAACAGGGACCTTTGCAGCGTATCTCCAGGTGTAAACCACCAATATGTGGAAAACACAATTTTATCACTTCTATTCCTCCCTGATGTTGTAAGGAAGGTGAAAAGCGACCTGAAGGTGAATTTCTCTTTGCGATACTTTCCTTTTATTAGTTTCCCTGCTGTCTTGTCGTCGACACCTCCTTCCTCCTTCCACTCAATCACATTTTTTCCGGAATGGACCATCACAGAAGTGCAAAAAAAATAAAAAAATAAAAAAAACCTTTACAGCCGAGGGTGTTTGGAAATAAATAACCCGGCGTCTTGCTGGTGAGCAGCTGGTTTATCAGTGGGTGAAGAAGAAGAAGGAGGAGAAGGAGAAGGAGGAAGAGGAGGAGGAGGAGGAAACAGCCCTTCAGCTTGACACAATGGCGGAAGGGGAAGAGGGCACGGCGGCGGTGGCGGCGGCGGCGGCAGGGGCGAGCAAACACAACAAACAGGAGAGATAGTCTCGATATCGGGAGCCAAATGGGACGGCGAGCG
>NW_027466180.1:810000-827500 GCF_046127955.1 Nelusetta ayraudi | reverse complement strand
AGACGGACGGCAAATTTGTCGTCCGCCGCCGAGGGGGTTTGCTCACAAAATGTCCAATTAAACATTTTAAAAACGCAACTGGCTCAGAACGTCGTGTGTGTGTGTGTGTTTGTGTGTGTGTATGTGTGTGTGTGTAAGAGGTATAAAGAACATTTAATTTACAAAGAGGGAAAATAAGGGCCTGCTCTCACTTTTTGACTCTTCATTAGCGCCTCGTTTTTTTTGTTTTTTTTCACCTACTTTTTCCTTTTCATTTTTTAATAAGTCAAACTAACAAGAAATTCTGAAGTGGGTGCAGCAGAGCAGAAGTTTGAAACCGTATCGATCCTGCTGCGCCGGCATCCACTGGATACCAACGCTGGTGTCAATGCCCATGAATACATCAAGAAAAGTGTTTACTGACAGTACAATAAAAGCCATTTGGTTTTTCTCATACATATAAGAAAACACATGACAGCAATAAGGGTCTTTCTCCCAGTTAGCTCCCGCCATACTTTAAGGGCTTCCTTGAACATTTTACACACTGGGCCTTGAAAAAAAAAAAAAATGAAGGCGAAAATTCAAAAGGTTTATTTTGCGTGTCACATTTTCTGTCTTTTGATTGTTAACTCAGTTCTAAATTCAATTCAATTCACTTCTAAACTGGCCTCTGCGTCAACCAGGAGTTCTAGGAACCACGGTGAGACGCTGAGGACCACCAATCCAAAAAGACCTTTGATGCAGAAAACATGTTTTTAATCATTATCTACCCCATCTGACCTGATGCAGAGTTTTAAATGGACCTAACACAACCTCTACCTGGTGCTTCCCCTCAACAACAACAACCGTCACCACATGAAGGAGACTGGCCCACTACACGGCCCCTCCAGCCTGGCTAGAAGCCCACCTAACCCACCACCAATGCCACGGTGGCTGTGTCACTGCTGATTGGGTGCTTTTTGCAGTCTGCCGAGCGCCGCGACTCCTTATCATCCCCGTGCACGGCCGCGCGCATACACACTAAACACTAATGAGACTCTGACCGTGTGTGTTTGTGTGTGTGCTGTCAGCCACCCCGAGGACTTCTGAGACGCCCTGTGACTAATTTGACACAGCACATTGGCGTAATTTTCTTGATGAATAAAGAAGGGAAAAAATGACAAACAAGGAAACAACAAAATTTTGCATAAAATTAGGAACGGAATTTTACAAATCAGTAATAAATATTACTTTATGATTTCTGATCGCTAAGGCATCCCAGTGGAACCACAACTGAATCTTTGGTTCTGGGTCAAAAAAAAAAAAAGAAAAAAAAAGAAAGAGAAAAAAAAAGAATTCTGATAGAACGGCCAGTTAAGCTGTTAGATGTAATGCATTTCTAAAAGGCAGTAAGCCTGAGAGCACGTAATACCTCACGTTCAGCCAGAGGTGCACACACACACACACACACACGCACACGCACACGCACAAGCACGCACACACACACACACACACACACACACACACACACACACACACACAGGAGCCATATAAGGTGATGACCACTGACTGAGGAGGAACTCCAGGAGAACTTGACAAAAAATAAAAAATGAAACATCACACAAAAAGGGGAACTTTCAGAAAGGAGATGAGCTGTCAGTTAGACGCTCATTCCAATTCTGTGAAGGGGTCAAGTGGATGCACGCACACACACACACACACACACACGCACACACACACTAAACACTTCTTTGGCCATGAGGGACTCTGAGCCCTTTTAGGCTTTGAACACAAGAGGGTGTTTATGTGAATCGATGATCAAAGACACCGTGTGTCGCCATAAGCATGAAGGCTTTTTGCCTCCACTGAAACACACAGGCATTCACGCACGCACGCACGCACACACACACACACACACACACACACACACACACACACACACACACACACACACACCAACAAACACGCACGCACCTCATTCCACTTGACATTCAAAATCAATTAAACATGCGAGGAGTGGCTCCTCCTTGTTGTCGTCGGCGTTCACACGAGCAGGTAGAGACGCTCGCAGCCCTGCAGCCGACTTTCATGGTGTGAAAAGGTCACAGGCTGCCAACACGTTGCTCCGGCAGTGGTGATGCTGCTCGGCGAGGCCTCACACACACACACACACACACACACACTGGGGTGGGGGGTGGCGGTGGTGGTGATAAACTGCGACCTGAGATGAAGTGGTCCGACCGACTGATGCGCCAGTGGAGGGTCAATCAGCTGACAGCCGGGGTCAACCGGGCCTGATCGATCCATCGATCCGACGGGACCCCCCCACCCACTTAATGGTGCAGAAGGAAGCGGCGGGCAGAAAGAAAGCGGGGAAAAAAAAGAAAGACCAGAAAGAAATGGAGTGTTGACGCACCTCCACTCCTTCGCTGAGGCTGACGGGGGAGGCCGTGGGGGAGGAGCAGGAGGAGGAGGAGGTGGTGGTGGTGGTGGTGGTGGAGGACGGCGACGAGGGGGACGTCGCTCGACATGCGCCGACCTCGGCCGGCTGCGTCCGCTTCAGGTCCACCTGCCTGCTGTTGGCACCTGAAGAGGAAGAAGAAGAAGGAGAAGAAGAAGAAGAAGAAGAATAAGAAAAAGAGAATCAATCAGGGGCACAACTGAAGACATTTCAAGATGATGTTTTAAATGAATAAATACATTACAAAACATAAATCACAAAACAAAACAAGGCAACATACACACTGTTGGGAAGTTTTAGTGGTGGTGGTGGTGTGTGTGTGTGTGTGAGTGTGTGAGTGTGTGTGTGTGTGTGTGTGGGGTGGGGGGTGGGGGGGGGGTATTGGAGTGGGGGAGGGGCGGCTTGGTTTGAGTTCAAGTGCACAAACTTCTTGAATGTCCAGAAAGTCGTTGATAAGCAGCACAAACACGAGAGCTGAAAGTCGATTCACACCATTCAGAGTCTGAACTTGTCAGTCAGTCAGTCAGTCAGTCCGTCAGATTGAGGTGAAAAGAAAAACTAAAATTAAAAAAAAAAAGTAAAAAAAAAAAAGTGAATGCAGCAACAGGGATTTCTTTATTTGTGGTCAAAAATGAATGATCAACAAAATGCTGCAACAATTTTCCTTATGCCACCTTGTATTAATTTGTTTGAACTTAATAAGCGTCTCCCTGCCCCCCACCAGCTCCTCTCTCCCAGTCTCCCAGTCACTTTACTCCCCTCCAGGGACTGGAAACCAGTTTGGCTGCCAGAAAAGATCGCTGCAGTGACGGAGATGAAAGAGCGGGAGAGCCGTCGTTTCATGTGTCACCTCCCTCTGTTTGACGCGCGTGCGCACACACACACACACACACACACACACACACACACACACACACACAGCACAAACAGGGAGGAGCGTCGCTCAAAGTGAACACTTGAACCAGCGGGGAGAAACATGCGGAGGCCGATCGGCTATTTGGAACTTCCAATCACTGCCATCCGTTTGTCTTAGGACGACATGAAAAGCTGCTGCTGCCAACAAAGAACCAAAAAAACACAACAACAAAAAAAACACCCCCCCACCCCCCGCCTCCAAAAAAGAAAACACATGCGAGCGGTGAAGCGGAGTGCAGAGATAGCGCAGCTCTTCAAAGCGGCTCGTCTCTTCCGGCTCCTCACTCTCCTCTCATCTGCCTCACATCAGCCCAAAGGAGGCCAACGAAATAAATTAAATACCAAACAAATTAATTAGTTCACTTGTGAAGATTTTAAGCCAACACTCTCCGGGAGATATGATTTTTTTTTATTTCCGTCTGGGGAGTATTTCGTTTTTAATTTTTTTTTCTCGATTAATTAATTCTTGGGGAAAAGTTTCAAACGAAGGAAAGTTGGGGGGAAAAACAGAGCGTCGACTGTAGAAGAGGAGTCAAAACTAGCAAGCAGGATGGTTGTGGGCTAAGGCATGTTAATTGATTGATTGATTGATTGATTAAGACAGGTGAAGACATTTAGATCCATCCAGCAGAGTTTGGAGTGAAAAGTTTGGGAAGCAATAAAGCCTTGTCTTCCTGTTCACACCATCATCTGAGGGGAGGAAGAGGAGGAGGAAGAGGAGGGAGGGTTGGAAGGCCGCGCTGCCTCTGCACTGTCAACAGGTACGAGATCAGGGACATGTCAACGAAGCAAAGGAAGAGAAGGCGGAGAGAATCACTCCACCCAGATTATTGATATTATAACTTGCAGGACAGAAGCCACTGAGAAGCCAGAGGACAGACAGACGGACAGACAGACAGAAAGACCCACAAGCTGCTTTTCCATGGCTGTTTTTCGCAAAATAAAGTGATACCTCTAAAATTTCGACAAAATACAATTGCTATTCGCAGGTGTTTCCACTGAATCGTGCTGAAGCGCAGAAGCCGTAATTCTCGTAAAATATTGCGAGATTTTACGAGAACTCTGCTACCTTTGCTTTTGTTCGTTTACGTTTGTTTGCTGTCAAGAATGGTTGTTATATTTTTCTCTTTGATTACTTGTAAAAAATATATATATATTCTGTGTCTTCTAGCGATATTTGAGGGTTTTTTCTAAATTTAGTTGTTTCCATTATCATTTTTTTATTGTGATATTTCGGTTTTGCGAAATTCTAGGGGTGATGGAAACGCGGCTGTAGACAGACAGAGGAAGGAAGACATGCAGCAGCGTTAGTGAGTTTTACCCGGAGACGTTAGCTCAGAGTCGGGGTTAGTTGGCCACTGGGGCCCCTGGGAGCCTGACGGGGCCGGAGGAAGGGCCTCCAGTGGCAGCAGGTTCGGGACCAGTGAAGAGGAGGCAGCAGCATCATCGTCATCATTAACACCAAGGTCAAAGTGGAGCTGCTCTCTTCCAGCCCTTCCCTCCATCACCACCACCTCCTCCTGCACCTCCTCCTCCACTTCCTCACCCCTCTCACGGCTCCGCTGAGGTCTGACGTCATCCGACACACCTGTGGGTTCCGGAGCAGGGCGGGGCGGGGTCGGGTGGTAGACAGAGGGGAGGAGTGGTGACGAAAGGAAGGAAGGAAGGAAGGAAGGAAGGAAAGGAAGAAGTGTCCCAGGAATGAGCAAAGAGAGAAAGAAAGAACACCCCAGTTAAAGCGTTTACTGGTGCATCACAAACCAATCAAAGGTTTGACGATGCTGCCATTGGAAAAAATCAATGTGAGGCTTGTAGCAAAAGACACTTTAACACTCAGTCAGTGAACCTGCCCAGAAATAAAAGATCCCTCACTTCCTCTAATGACCTCACTGACATCCAATAGTTTAGCTTCCTGCTAAATCTTAATATCTAAAAACCGCTGGAGGCTGTAAAACAAGGACTACACAAAGTTTTTGAGACTCTCTTCATTCGTACAAGGCAACTTGACTTGGACCACAAATCGTTAGATTTTTTGGCATCACTGACGCTCTGTAGCCAAACCAGCTCAAACCATTTCTGAGTCCAGCAGAGATTGAGGATGAGTGACCGACTGTCTCCATCTGTTTACTCTAAGTGTCTGACAGTCAAAGCCGGAGCTGAGATTCATCTCATTTCCTTCAAAGTTCTCACTTTTCCCACCATTTCTGAAAAAAAGAGAAACGGTTAAAAAAAAAAACCCAAAACAAAATAAATAAAAAACAAGAGAGCTGGTGTTCCATTAAGCCTCCTGCAGGGTTCGACAGAAACGACGGTGGCTTAACGTTACGAACAAAAGGTCTCAGAGAAATATATGAAAAGGAAGAAGAGAGAGAGAGAGAGAAAAAAGGAAAGTCAAATGGAGACTCAAGCTGTGTGAATGAGCCGCCGGGAATCCTGGCCACTCAAATCGCTAAACGGCCTCCATCACGCCGACCGCTCGCTCCTCGCCATTTACCACTTGGCGGGTGGAGGCCAGAACAAAGACCAGCGCAGGGAGAATCAAAATAACAGCGTTTCCTGTTTTTCTTTTTCCACCCCCCCCCCACCCCCCCTGCCACCCACCCATTCCCCCCACCCCTCGCTCTAATTTGCCAGCTAAGATGCGGAGTGTACTCCAAAGCGCCGTTCCGTGCGCGGCTGGCTGGGGTCTAATTAACGGGGAGGCCATGGTGATGGAGTTTGGAAAGTTTCTTTACGGGCAGCAAGACACTCGGAGGGAGGGAGGGAGGGGTGGGTGGATGGGGGGTGGCCAAGCTGCATTAAAGGACTGAATGGTGTTGGGCGGGGGCGGGGGGTGCATTGGGAGGAGTGGGGGGGGTGAGGGGAGGGGGCAGGGGAGAGCGCGGGGGCTAGGATTAGCCGTTCTGCTCGGCAGGCCTTGTGTATCAGCCAACAGCGTTTCTCTTCTCCTCCCTCCCTCCATCCATCCCTCTCTCCCTCCGTCCCTTCCTCCCCTCTCACCCCCCCCTCCAACTCCATTTTTAATGAGATCAACAATTAGTTTGATCCAGAACAGCTGAAAGAGCAAATAAATCAAGTGCTCCTCTGCCTCCGCCTCACCTAGCGAGGTGCTGGTGGCGCCTCTTGACGCTTTCTGTTGGAAATGTTCCGTTCGCCTCCTTTGAGTTGCTCCTGTTGTTTTTTTGGAACACCAGCTGCGTTTCCATGACAGTTTTTCGCAAAATAAAAGCAATATTTCTAAAAATTTCCACAAAGCACAATTGCAAATTGCAGGTATTTCCGTTGAATGGTGAAAATCTTGTCCTACGAGACCCCACTTTGAGGAGGACGGAGGTACAAAACATTTTGCGATAAATCTGCATTTCGACGTTGTTTGCCGTCAGGAATGATTGTTAAATTTTCCTCTTTGATAACTTGTAAAATATACTCTGAATGTACTCTGAACTGGTCACGTGACCCCGTACCTCATGTCCGCTGACGCGTAAATGCGACAAAGGGTTTCCATGGCACTTTTGCAATACACCTCTATGACGATACGTCTGAAAAACTCACCTCATCACCTTAGCGGTATTTGAGAGATTTTTCGAAGTTTGGGTGTTTCCATGACGAGTTTTTTATTGCGACATTTTGGTTTTGCGCAATTCTAGGGCTAATGGGAACGAAGCTGGTGACGTCTGTGTAGCAGTCATTGACGAATGATCAGGCTGAAGAACACGCTGCAGCCGTTTGCTCTAACAAGCTAAATAAACCCAGAGTCCAGCCATCGCTGTTCTCGGCCCTCCACATTCTTCTTCCCCGCTTTCACCTTTCATCTCGTCTCTCAACTTTTCCCGCCGCCACTTTCCTTGACACTTTGCACTCATTAGCATTCAGTTCAGCCGGGGTGCCTCCGTCTGGCTGCCCGAAAACATCCCGAAGAAGGGGTGTAACTTGCAAACGGATCTGCAAGACAAACGACCAGAGATGCCTAATAATGGTCATTATGATAATAGCCCCAATTTCAAGGAAATGGAAAGCAGTGGGAAAGACGTGCGGGCAACCTTGGCCCACCCCTGCGAGCCGTTATTAGACGAGTCTGCTGTTGTCGGAGCGTAATTTGGCCGCACAATGTGCTCCGTTGATTAACAATTACAGGGCGAATGAGACGGAGGCGGAGCCGGGCTGTAAATTGCCGAGCAGAGCGGGAGGGCGGCGGGCTTTAGACCCGCCGACGTGGCAAAATGGCATTTCAGTTTCCTCCGAGGATTAGACGGAACCCCCTTTAGAGAACATAATGGAAAAGTGTGAGTCGTGGTCGGGACGTGTGTGTGTGTGTGTGTGTGTGTGTGTGTGTCCCGCGACAGCCTCGCGTGCTAAAGACACGCTAGCTTGACCTTCCTGCAGTACAGTCGACTGAAATAAACAAATTATTATTGCCGATTTTATATCTAACAAAAACGCTAATAATAATTTGTTATAAGATGTTCCGTTGCATCCCTGGTGTGTGTATGTGCTTTGAGCACACTGCTGTACCTCCAGCCAGGCTGGTCTTGCCACCTCTGCCTCTGTCAGGGCTGGACGAGTCCGACAGGCTCATCTCAGACATCTTGACTCCGGACCGAGCCTCAGCGATCAGCTGCCTGGCCCGCTCCCTCAGCTGCCTCCGCCGCTCGGCGTCCCGCTCCTGCAAGAACAACGCAGACACACACACACATACAGACAAGACGGTGGGTGAATAATCTGCATACCAGAGAGAACAACCGGCTGGAGGGAAATCAGATGCACTGATGGATGAAATACACCCTCGTAACTGTGGAACTTGAAATATTCAGGTCAGTTAAAAAATCCTGGATGTTGACTTGAAATCAGTGCATTTTGATTTCCTGAAATTAGTAAAGAGAGGAAAGAATTCTGTTTCTCACGTTTGAATTTGTAAAGACCAACAAAAGGTCTAAACAGTCTGCAATATAGAGTGTGTGTTTATAGGCATATACGGAATATTAGAAAACGATGGTTTTATGAAATGAATGTGTATCTATTGATAAATAATGAACTCATGGAGTTTGCAGGGTACAGACGGACAGACAGACGGACTGACGGACTGATAGACCATCCGGGCTCTGGACATCAGTATTGAGCAGCTACCATCAGAGTAATGGCAGAAATGTCATTTTCAGGCCGATCCAATCTGATCGCGCTGATAGCACCGAGAGCCACAACACACCAAACACACGGAGGAGAAGAAGAGGCAAAAAAAAAAATGTGACAATAACCAAGCAACAAACCACCCAGCCCACCCGCACAAATAAACAAAGAAAAAAAATAGTGCGATACAGTATTCAGCCAGTAGGATTTAAAGGTCCAGTGTGTGAGATTAACTGCAGTTCATCAGTTTTCTGGAAACACACTTTCCGACATTTCACCCACCACTATTTCATTCATTCATTCCCTATTTCACCTTCTGTTATCAAAACTGTGTACAACGACAGAGCTGAATAGCATATGTATATATATATATATATATATATATATATATATATATATATATATATATATATATATATATGTGTGTGTATGTATTTATATATATATATATGTACATATATATATATAGGTTTTAACCTTTCTAAAGCTGTGATGCTGCACTCTGTGTGCCTTCAACTGGCCCCTGGGGACAAATAAAGTTTCTCAATTTGAATTTGAAAAACTTAATAGATCCGAGAGACACACTGAGACAGACGGCACCACCTCGGACCGCCGCGCCGACGCACCTGGTGGTGAACGCACCTCCAGCGCTCCTTCTCCCTCGGCCCTCCCCGTGTCTCCTCCTTAATCAGCCTGCTCCATATTGACGCGGGGCCTTTTCGGGGCCGCTCCCATTCAAGCTGCCCGTTTATCCATTAACAAAACAAGCGGCGCCCGCTAATGAGCTACATCTCTCCATTTCCATGTCAATTGTTTGTTTGTAGCCATTGTCAAGCCGGGACAATGGGGCTGTATTGTAAATGACAGCAACCCTAATGCACTCTGTGTGTGTGTGTGTGTGTGTGTGTGTGCTGTAGGGGGACCTGAGGGGATGCCCAAGGGGGGAGATGGGAACACACCTTAGCGAGAGACTGATTGAGGGAAAGATAAGGAGCTATGAGTGAAAGAGGAAAATAAAGTGTTGACACTTTGCTGCAGTTTTCAGCATCGAGTGTCAAAACCTGACTGAGCAGAGTTCTGGGAGAAACGTGGATCAGGAACCAGCCAGGTGTTTTTTCCCCCCCGCTCTGCTCGGGCAAAGATCTAGCTTTCTGTACAAAGCTTAAACTACTGTGCTGTTTAGATAGGGGCTGCAAACAGAGTGCTAAATATGTTGCTGTCTTATGGAGATCTGCACCGTTTCAGACAAATTCATCAGGCTGTGGAGTCTGAGATGAAAAATAAATGATGTGAGACATTGAAAAACGTTCCATTTGGATTTAATGACGCTGCCTTCAGGAAACAACGCAGCATCATTAAGAAGCAACATAGCCACAAAGCAACATAACAAACAGACCTAAGAATGATAATGAAATAAATTGACCAGGTTTCTAAAAATCACAACGCTTGTGTGTTTGATCTGATCTGGAACTTCAACTGAAAAATCAACGCTTTCTGACAAGAATGAGTGAGACGTGTTCCAGCTGAAGGCCAGCAGACATCAAGCCTCACCGCTGTCTGTAACCAATTTCCCTCCAAACACTTTTTAGGATCCATCTGAGACTGTGTCATTGGCAGAAAATCTTTATATATATATATTGCAAATCACAAGGTAGGAATCATTAATGCTGTCTACATCTGAACGCAGCCCTGCCTCCCTGGCATATTTGCACGGCTGTGAGGTTCTCTTCCAGATTTTCTCTTCCCTTCCACTCTCACCTCGTCCCTTTTTTTGGGGGCCACATTTCATATTCATGTACCTCTCCGCTTTTTATAAATTCAATATGATAACAAGTAATGTCACCGACGGCCTTCTGGCTACGGACTGGTTCCTGATAGCCAATCTGGCCTTTACTGATACGGACATAACAACCAATTTAAGTAGTGGTAGTGTGTCTGTGTGTTTATATACTCTACATATATATATATATATATATATATGTATATATATATATATATATATATAAAATATGATATATATATACATATATTTATATAAAGATATATGGAGAGGACAGTGTGCAAACACACGACTCTGACAAGCAACACACCCAAAATCATCCCACCGCATTATTTAAGTCCAGCATCTTTTTTGGGGGGGACAGCAAATGGGAAATTCTCTGTCTGTCCAGAGGCTAGGATTAACACTATGGAAAAATGCATCCGACTAGCGTCTTACATGGTAAGCTACATAGTCGCTGTTTAAATTTTATATATATATATATATATATGTATATATATATATATATATATATATATATATATATATATATATATATATATGTATATATATATGTATATATATATATATATATTTATATATATATATATATACATATATATATATGTATGTATTAGTGGCTGCTTGGAAGGTCGGAAGAATAGGAAATGAGTGTGATGTGTGTGCATGTTTGTAAATTCAAGATTAACGGCAGTGAAATGTGAGTCAGAGATTCATGACATCTATGGAGTCGGAAGGCCAAAGAGTAGAAACATAACTAGATGAAGAAGGCACAAAAAGAAACGTGGAGTTTTTACTCTTTCGGGTTTTTACGTTTCATCTCACTCGGTTGAAGCTGCTTTGCATGATAGTGAAATCTGAATCTCCAGCTACAACAGAATATTTAGCCCTCTGTTTACAGCCTCCCGTAAAAAAAAACACTGGGTTCAATGGCAAAATATCAAGCCAAAGTCAGTTAATTTGATATTTTCTGCATGGATTGGCCTGTTTCGCTTTTCTGAATGCTGGATGCGAAAGAAAAAAGTAAACAAAAACAAAACGATGCCAAAGCTGCGGGAGCGCGGCGCCTTTGCAAAAAGAAAGTAGGAGAAGAAAAAGCCGATCTTCCCGGTTGGTCGGTCGGTTGTCGATCAAAGGCCGGGATGAAAGAAGGAGCAGCAGGAGGAGAGAAAGGAAGTGGTGGTGGTCAGCGGGCAGGACGGACCACTGGGGAGGAGAAGAAGGAGAAGAAGACGGAGAAGAAGAACAAGAGAGGAGACTCTCCCTGTTCAGATGGGAACAATCGTCCACTGTGTAGAAGCAAAAGACTGAAACGGAGAGCTCCACTGTGGGCTTCACTGTGGGTTCTACCGTGGAGCTCCACTGTGGGCTCTACCGTGGGGTCCAACGTGGAGCTCAACTGTTGGCTCCACCAGGGGCTCCACCGTGGGCTCCATCGTGGAGCTCAACTGTTAACTCCACTGTGGGCTCCATTGTTGCCCAGATAGTGGGCTGCACTGTGGAGCTCCACCGTGGGCTCCACTATAAGCTCTGGCCGCTGTTTGGACCAGGCCGCCCCTCTTCTCTCCGCTCTGGAAGATCTTTTTAAGCGCAGGGAGCAGGTTGTCGCCTCAGCTGCTCTTTTTTCTTTTTCTTTTTTTTCTCCCCTCGCCTCTCCCCTCCTCCCTCCCCTTCCCTCTCCTCTCTGGGCAAAGGAGGAAGAGGGAGGGAGGGACATGCAACACTGGTCATGTACAGAGGCCTGGCGTGGGCACAGAGTGATGCCACACACACACACACACACACACACACACACACACACACACACACACACACACACACACACACACACACACACACACTATCTAAAAGGGTCTGCTGCCAACCTCCCAGATAGCCAGCCAGTCTGGCAGCCAGTCATGCAGTTCTAGACATTTGTCATGACAGACTAATTCACAGTCAAGAGGTGCTTTAGGTCTCTATCTGTCCAGGCACACACACACACACACACACACACACACACACACACACACACACACACACACACACACACACACACACACACACACACACACACACAGAATGACCAACCGCTAGATATGTTTGACCAACACAGTTCCAACCAGTGGAATGATGTAGGAGCAGGTAGAGGTCACATGTGCACACACACACATACACATACAATACACACGCTTTGGAACAAACAAAACAAAATAGGAAAAAACTAAATGGGAGAATACAGTTGGAATTTTTCTCATGATCTCACAAAACAATGATCAACAATCTATTGTAAAAAAAAAACCCAACAAAAACCCCAATAATAACTGAACACTTTTTGAAAAATGGATGACACACGAACAACACAACGAGTCTAGTGCGTCAGTCATCACACTCTTCACTAGTGTCACAAGTACTTTCGCGTATCAGTGGAAACACAAAGACTTGAATGATAGAAAGATAATAACACTTCAACACTACCAAAAAAGGTTTTCTCCAAGTGAAGACCAAACTTGGCTTTTTACAAGGGGACGACTGGACATTCCGAACATTTTCTAAAAACCTCTCACTGCTGGAAGTTGCTGTTGGAGGAAAAAGAGCAATAGAGGCAGAAAAGGGAGGATGGAGAGAGAGAGAGAAAGACAGACAGTTACAAAAAGAAAAGGGTGAGAGAGAGAGAGGGAGAGAGAGGGTGAGCAAGAGAGCTTATCGGGAGGCTCCAGACGGAGTGCGTGGATCAATGAGCGCGCGAGGCCCACAGCGATCAATGCATTTGATAAAGAATTAAAGAAGAGCCACTGTACACGGCTATCAAAGAGGCACGACACGGACTAATTATGTTTTGACGGGTGCGTGTCCATGATAGGGGGCCATGCATGCGTGTGTGTGTGTGTGTGTGTGTGTGAGAGAGGGAGAGTAATATGCACATAAATAACATAAATATAAATCTGCAAGGGTGTCATCAGGCAAGTGGTGCGGAAGTGCAGAATCATGAGTGAGTGCGTGCGTGCGTGCGTGTGTGTGTGTGTGTGTGTGTGTGTGTGTGTGTGTTCGTGAGACATGCAAACAGCAGCGTACAGGAAGTGCTGTTTGCATTCATCACCAATAAAAATAAACGGCGGCCGTGTGGAGTCGCAGCCAGAACTTTACAGAACAAAGGCGAGTGTGTTTAATATTGCGCTGACATTTTTGGAGTAAACACACATGCGTGTGCGTGTGCGTGTGTTTGACCTCTGAGGTTCCGCTCAAGTGCGGTTTCCACGTGTGAATGTTGAACGTGTCACGCCGCTCCATGCATGTGTGTTTGCACAGCGCCGCTGAACAAGGGCGTTCGGCAAGACAGGTAGAACAGGTGGAGCAGCGAGACCACACAAAGTGTGTGTGTGTGTGTGTGTGTGCGTGTGTGTCGGACGGGCGAGTGAGACAGATGGGAAGGCTTTGCCCTTTACACGGACAGGATAATTGCTGGTAAAAGAGGCAGGAAGAGAAGAGAGAAAGGAAAGGAAGTGACAAAAGAGAAAGAGAGAAGCAACGCGAGAACATGAGCGAAACTTCTTTTAAAAGGAGGGGGAGGCAGGGGGGAGGAAGTCATGGAGGGTGGGAGGAAAATAGACACGGGTGACCAGCGGCCGGTTGCGACCAGCGGGACCGAGATTCAAACTATCGTGGGTAGAATAAACCAGACGTGATGTAAATAAGAAAAACAAAAAGGAAGATTTGCCATCACTTCCTAAGACTGGGATGTATTTTGAGAAAAAAAAAAAACAACAGTGGTACGATCTGTATCTGCCTGATTCATTATTTTTTAGGAACCTTGTACAATTGTTGAGGCAGATGATTAAATCCCAAAGTTTAAAATCAGATAAAGACGGTCAAAAACTTTGCTCCAAAAAATAGTTTTCAAAAATAAAAAGGCTCCGGCTACTCATCTAAACGTTAACACACGCCCTCTATGCGGCAAACTAATGGAGCTGCATTTTACGATTAACTGCGAAAAGAAGCGTCTCTGCAGGGAGGAGAGAGAGAGAGAGAGAGAGAGAGAGAGAGAGAGAGAGATCAGAGCTGGAAGTTCCACTGGCCTGACTTGAACATGAGGCATGTGAGGGCTGTCAGAGGGAGAGGGAGAGAGAGAGAACATGCAGAGAAGAGTTGTGCGTCTGTAAGTGTGTCTGTGTCTGTGTGAGTGTTTCTGTGCAGCTCTCTGATGGCTTGATCAGCCCTTGTGATGCAATGGAGAGGACTCTCTCTCTCTCTCTCTCTCCCCCTCTTAACCTGCTTGTTAACTCAACATGCACTCAGACAAGCATGCACGCACGCACATGCACACACACATTCAATTTGGAGGCTGCCTTTGATCTCCATTCCAGTCAATTCAGCCACGACACATACCTTCACACACACCAATATGGACAGACAGACAGACAGACACACACACACGCACACACACACGCAGGCCAAAGGAACCCACTGGCCACTGAACTATTTGCTTTCATTAGCGGCAGGTTGATCAAAGACGGACAGAGAAAAGCAGGGGAGGGGGGAAAAAGAGGAGGAGAGGCGAGTGAATAAAGAGACGGCAGCGTTAAAATGAGACGTGAAGGAAAAACTATTAGTGCGGGTGAGGGAAGTTGAAAAGGAGCGAGGAGGACGAGGGGGGGGGGAGGGGGGGGGGGTGGAGAAGGAGAAAGGGAGTAAATGACAGAGTGGACCAAGAGAGAAAGAACCGACAGGGGCATATTTGAATTTCTTTCTTTTTTCTTTTTATTATTTTCTTTTTATATCATACCATACTTTTATCTCTCTGTATACTACAGTTTAGCTCTTTGCATGCCTTTTATTACACCAATTCCCTGGGCAAGCTGCACCAGCTGTTTCCACCACCAGCTTCCAAGACAGTTTTTTGCAAAATAAAAGCGATATTTCTGAAATTTGATCAAAGCACAATTGCGATTTGCAGGTGTTTCCATTGAATGGTGTGAAGCGCATTAGCTGTAATTCTCGCAAAAACTCGTCCTGCGAGATTTTACATGTCCTTCTCCCTCGTTTCCCTCTCTAATTCATTGTACAAATCTGCATTTCGACGTTGTTTGCTGTCAAGAATGGTACTGTTGGCATGCAAGAATGAAGGCCGAGGAGCGGGGAGACCACAACAGCGATTGCATATGTTGGTCGATGGCGCCCAATGAGAGATGAGAAAACAATTTGCTCGTCAAAGTTTCAGTCGGCGCGCGGAGAGAAAAACGCCCGGGGATCAGAGGGCTGACAGCGGACGACAGTGGAGGACAACACCCACAGGTCACAGCGGCAGAGAGCCGGGAGTTCCCATCGCTGCTGGGTGGGGAAGGGGGGGTGGGGAGGTGGCGGAGGAGAGAGGAGGAGGAGGAGGAGGGAGGAGGAGTCGGCAAAAAAACAAACGGGACCCAATTATAGGAATCACAACGAGTCAGTGAGCAGCAGAACAACTACCTGAACAACACTGAGGCATTTTCCACTTTCAAGACACACACACACACACACACACACACACACACACACACACACACACACACACACACACACACAGGAAGAATTCAGAAAGGTGCACGCAGGCTGTGACCAAACTAGGCTCACATTTATTTTTGCTTTACAGTTTTGGATGGACACACACACACACACACACACACACACACACACACACCTGCAGGTCTTCTGCCACTATGGACGCACACACACCCACACACACACACACACACCCACACACACACACACACACACACACACACACACACACACACACACACACAGACGCACACACAGACGCACACACACACGTTTATAGCAAACCTAGTGTGGATCCTAATAATTAGCCTGGCCAGGCCGGTGTGAAATTACTGTTCTCATCTGCTAATGGATGAGGAGACCTGAAGGGAATGCACAAATGCACACAAACCCACACACCCACACATCCACACACACACACGGTTTTTCAAAATGCAGTGAAAAGACAAACAAAGCAAAAGAAACTTCAGTGAATAAAATTCTTCTTCCTGATTTTTTTTTGGCAGGAGGGTCAGGGCGTGCGTGCTGATTATAGAAGTGATGTGAAGGCCACATGTAAAGAGAAGGAAGATGGGGTGAAAGGGGGAGGAGGAGGAGCGGGATGAGGAGGAAGAGCAGCAGGAGGTGGAGGAGGAGGAGGAGCGCTCTGAACTCTGGCCAGGGCTGATGTGGACGGCAGAGAGCAGTGTCAGTGTGTGTGTGTGTGTGTGTGTGTGTGTATGTGAGAAGACAGGATGTGGAGAAGAAACAGGAGCAGTGTACAGATCGAAGAGACGGCAATCTAAAACAAATGCAGGTATAGAAAAAAATAGACTGTTGTGAGACAGAGAGAGAGGAGAGGAGAGGAGGGGTGGAGAGAGATAGAGAGGAGGGGTGGAGAGAGAGAGAGAGAGAGAAAGAGAAAAGTGAACCTGTGACCTTAGATGAAAGAACCCGTCACTGTGGGCTACAATTAGGGATGGCAGGAGGGAGAACATAGGTCAGCACACACACACACACACACACACACACACACACACACACACACACACACACAAAGGCAAAATGCCTCACCCCGGCGGGCGCTAAATGCTACGCTGCTATCCGAGGACAGTAGCAGCTGTGCTGGAAGTTTACACTGACGAGCTCCTTCAGTCTGTTCAGTCTGCCGTGTTGTCAATTGTAGCTAAAGGTCAATGCGAGTGTTTGACTCGTTCTTCAGAGTCAAAGTCTAACACTGAAGCCACTGCACACCTGGTTTCAGGCAAGAGGGAGGAGGGAACAAAAGAAAAAGTAAAAAAAAAATGAACAGAAAGTCCTCTCATGGCACCGTAGTGCAGCGACAGCAGTTCAGACAGTGGATCTGCTCAGAAGATGTGAGATGAAAATAATCAAAAAACGGCCATCAACATTCAAAATCATCTTTTTTCCCCAATTTGTTTCATGACCAGGAGATCACGACTGAATTCACACTCTTTTCATGCAACGCACGAGAAAAGGGGGCCAACTCAACTCTCGCCCAGGCGTGGGCAAACTATGGCCCGGGAGTCATACGCGACCCGCTACGCTTATTAATCCGGCCCGCCAAAACAGAAAAAATGATAGCTGTTAAGTCATAAAATAGCCGTATTTCATCCACTTTTTCAGTGCTTTAAGAGTCATTTCAATAAAGAGTTAAATAAAGTGGGGCTCCAAAGACAATGATTTTGATGGAACTTTGTTTTGGTTCATTTTCTACACAGCCTACGATATATTTTTTCTTCCTATGA